>NC_061115.1:128117933-128279818 GCF_002878395.1 Capsicum annuum | reverse complement strand
TTGCCTAAGGTGAAGTGATTCTATCCTAGCTTATATTTCATAGGCTTCACAAGAATAATTCTTCTTACCACTTCAACAACTAACTTCAACCTCTTGCTAGGAATTTACTAGAGCACAATTCATTCATCCACTTATACACCAACTTAACATTCAAGCCTATAGTTATAACTACCTCTAAACTTTTGGTCAACTAACCCACCTAGGAACTTTTACCACATTCTCAAATATCTTTTGTCAATAATAACTTTTATGCACTATCCCCGATAAAACACACATAGACTTCTCGTCTAACCATGACATATATTTAAAGCTCTACCGCAATCATCCTTCAATTTTATAGACTTAGATGGAACAAGCATACAATGATCTTTTCCTAATACATAATATTTACTCTCTTCCATCTAAATAATTGTTCTACATCTCTACTTCATATGAGGTAGTGGTATGGTCTGTACACTCTACCCTCCCTAGACCCCACTTTGTGAAAATATACTAGGTATGCTATTATTGTTGTTGTCATCTAAATAATTGTTCATCACCATTGTCTTAACATAAGAAGAGGTCACTAAAAGGTTAGAACATGAGGACCTGAAGCATGAAAGAATACTATACATAACTTGGAAACTTAATTGAGGCATGAGGAATAGAGTATCCACAACATGAATTCATTAAAAAGATCTGAACTGAGGACGTACATGACATAGTATGAATTTTGCTGATTATAAAAGTGTAGTATAAGTTCCTTGAACTGCACATACTATAAAGCATGGGTACATGAGTCATGTGCTGCATGACCTGAGTTTGGGGTTCTTAAATTCATGGAATATGATTCATACTGCTGAGTGAACTAGAACTCCTTATACTAGGAACTGGAGGCGTACATGATTCTATGGAAAGTGCATGAATCTGAGCTATAATCATGGAGATGACATGTAAGGCATGAGTAGATGTCGTGATGACTAAAGTATAAAACTTTACACTGAGATAAGAATGGTTCGGGCATCTTCCTCCCTTTCTATATACACTGAGATAAGAATGGTTCGGGCATCTTCCTCCCGCCCTTATTCAATTTTCTATATACACCTCTTTCTTTATACTCGCTTTTCCTTATGTACCCCTATAATAGCCACCCTCAATGTCAAAGGAGGACTAGGGCCAAAATAGGTTCATTATAGTCAAATGGGAAGGTAAAATTGGTGTAAAGAACAAAAATAGGTCAATCAGTCTTAGCCTATGTATCATGGGACTCATTCTTTATTTAGTTTAGTATTTTTGGCTAGAGTTTACTATTAAAAAAATGGCTTATGACCATCTCTTACCGACCATCCTACAATTTAGACAAAAACAACCGGGCAAGTTTTAGACTTTGTGCATACTAAAAACTAAGTACCGCCTCATACTCATGTCGTACAGGGTCATATTGTTAGGTACTACCTCTCCAGTTCATACACCTACATGCCATAGTTATCTCGTCCCTCATTCTAATGCCATTATGGGATTCTTAGCAGTCTCACACACATAAATCACATATTTTATTATGAAAAAAATTTCATGAGGGGTATCAATTTTAGAATAACACACATATCAAACAGACTATCTTTAACACACAACACTCTCTCACTTAAGCATTATTATTTTAGTAGCACAAAAACACAATCATATAACATGCCAAGTCATTATTCAAATTATGGACTACGGGTTTTTAGACAGATCAACCTTAACCCATGGTGATTGTAGTACACCCCTACTGCTAACTAAATCTTATGCACTGTCCTTAGTGCATCTATCAATATAAAAAGGGACCAAGGACAAACCTGGTCATCCTAGGTGCTAGGTCATACTGGGTTAGCATGGGGACCCTTAGATCAGGCCCCACTCTCCTCAGTAGTGGTACCACCAGCTATCATAACCGTCTTCGCAGTAGTGGCACCTGTTGTGACTAGTGCACATAGTGGTATATCTGTATCATAGCCATGTCACTACCCCTCTCAATATCCTCAGCCTGTCTCGAACTACCGATTTTTTCCACTATCTTTTGGACCCTCACTTGTCGGTCCCTTTCACTTATGATGCTCTTGTGCACCATTGTCTCAACCTCTTAATCATCTATTCCTCTTCTCTTTCTTTTCTTGCTCTTCTTTACCTTTTTAATAGTTCTCAGGCTCTAGTAATCAATATCCCAAATATTTTTGACTTCTTCTTCTGACTTGATCTCCGTAAGAATAGGCATTGGGTAAACCGATCTCTTAAGTAACTCATCAACCAGCTTTCGAAGCTTTGCTACCTCAGCCTTAATTCTCGCTATGTCAAGGGATTAAACACCTTTAAGATGACAAGTGATCCTCAGCTCAAAAATATCTAACCTCCTCTATATTTTCTTTCTTTACTTTTCCAGTCTTTTATTAACCCAGGCCTGTACTTTTTTTTCCATCAATTTCACCTTTGTCTTCAAGGTTCTCATCCTTTTCATCACCTTATCACTTACTACCTGCGAAATTATCATATAGCTAACTGGAGATAATCTAGCCATGGATAGATATGGTGCTACAGCCGGGGATGGAGTGGGAGTATTGGATATACCCACTGCATCAGAAGGTTGGGCCTCAGATGGCCCACCCTCAACCAGAGTTTCATCTACCTCAGTAAATCCAACAGCCTCGATACTTGTATCCCTATTTTGTTGAGCCTCAGCTAGCAATGCTACTCTTTGTTTGGCCTGTTTTGACATGGGATTTTCTACATCCTAAATCAACCCCAAGTCAGTGGTGTTCTTCGGCTCAATATACTGATCCACATCCAGAAGTTCTGGCACCCACGCCTCCAAAGATAATTGAGTCAACAAGCATGGGAATGCCAGAATCACATCAGTACCCACTGCTCGGTCACGTATCTCTCTAGAAATGTATTGTGCAATATCAAAGTCATACCTATCCATGAGTCCATATATTAATGCTGCACGGACTGGACTAAGCATGTTATCCCCAATTGTGGGACACAACCTATGTCGGGCAAGAGTACACCATGGCTTTGCCCCAAAATTAAAAATGTTCTGGGTAATCTACTGCGGATTCGCTCCCAGACCACCAACTAACCAACTACCTTCTTCTCCATTCCCAGTGATAATACTGGCCATCCACCAAAAATGCATCATCTTAATAGCAGTACCCATTTGGTTCCTTGTTATTTTTTGTATTTCATCCATGCAATAATCAATTTTAGATATATTCACTGGTTGTTGGAAATTAGGTCCATGTATGATTCTTGAAATATTTCTCGGGGAGATGTTCACTCTAACTCTTGTAATAGTCAATGAAGTAATTGGCTCATGACCCTTCCATAAGTTTCCCTGTGGGTATTGTCTCTTCAACTCCCCTTTGTAGGCTGTATAGAACTCTCACACTAATGTGGGATGGAATATCCTAAGGGTTATGGTTATCCACTAAAACTGATATTGTTGGAATCGTGCCTCAAACTCAAGCATCTCAGACATGCCTTCCGTAATCAACCTTCTCTCTAGATATATCCTCCTCCTTATTTTTTCTGTGGATAAGTTTACTTCTATCTCCTTATTATATGCATCTTGCATTTTAGGGTACCCCCACTATTCAATGATGGGCACCAGAATTGGTTCAATAGATAATGGAATTTGAGGTGGTGGTGGTTAGATATCAATAGGAGCAACATGCTCATCACTCCCACTACCAGTTTCTTCATAATAGAAGCTTGATTCTTTCTCACCTGCATTATCATTATTTTTTTCTTCTTCTTTTTCTTCTTCTTCTTTATTATCATCATTGTCGTTATTATAATATAATGCTAAATATGGTGGGAAAGTGCTAGGATATTTCATTCTTGGTGCCTTCTTGGGATTTGCCTCCTCCACAATTGTTTTGTTACCCTGATGTAGTTTCTCTCATGGATTTACCTACCTTTTTATTAGGTATTCTTCTAGGTCACTACTCTACTCATCGGTGTCCTCGTTTCTCAACTGGTGATCGGACTTTGGGGCAGGTTTCTTCTTGGTGATCTTCTTTGGTGTTTGTTTCGATGATGAATCACCCTTTGAAGCCATGAGTACCTATTTTGATAAGACCAATTAGTGAATTCTAAGAAGAGGAAAGAAAAACAAGAAATTTTGGTGTTAGTGTACATGTATTAGACTCTATACAACTAAGGGGTATGTAGTGTACATGTATTGGACTCTATACAACTAAGGGGTATGAGTCTTTATCACTAGGTATGACTCATTTGAATGAGTTGTAATGTAAAAAGAGGCCAGGTCAATTTTTGCTGGCCAGATTATGAGTCCTCCTAATGAATCATAAGGTTAGTTTATGATTCATTACCAACACTCGTATGCTGACCAAAAATATTTTATATTATGCTTAAGCTTCCCCAATCATTACGAATCCTGACTACAAGTCATAGGTATTGATTATGACTCGTTAGGTCAGTCGTAATGTTACTAAAACCCCCACTCTTCTAAGCAGGCATGGTACAAGTGGTTATGAGTAACTTAATGACTCATTTGGTTTCCCTCCAAGTCATAACAAAGATGATAACACTATAATGTGGATTTTAGACTAGTTAGTTCCAGTACTCAATCCTTTCACAACCTGTAACATTCAAACACATATCAATACTCTATATATTCATCCCTAAGCATAAATCTAAAGTACAAAGTCTATTTCTACTGACATTACCACAATACACGACACAATTCTCAAGAGGTTTTACTTATGTATACAGATATTTAAATCAAGAAAACCAAGGACATTGTACCATTTTTAGGAACTAACTTAATTAATAGATCTTTTAAGCACAAACACTTACATGTTCGCTTGAAGTTTGGATTTCTTGACTTCAAACACCTTTAAGCCCTATTCTTTGTGAAATTTTCAAACTTTGGGAGGAATTGACTTGGTTGATTTTGTGTTTTAGAGTGAATGTGGAGTGTTTTTAAGTTTTTCTAGCCAAACAAATGGAGGGAGTCCACAAATTGAAAAGTCGGGTGCCCAATTCGGTTGCCACTTTTATCTTAAATTGCGATTTGGATTGAATCGACCCGCGATGCTTGATATGTCTTAATTACGACTCATAACCATTGCTTACAAGTTTCAGACTCTCTCTGTAAAGACTGGAACCTTACCTGAGTCTCCAATCATTACGACTCAAGGTGACGAGTCATAGTCACTGACTATGACTTATTTTGAGAGTCATAATAACTCTAGAGACCAATTACCTGAAAGTGATCTAAGTTTCAGGTCCATACGACTCCTGCTCACTAGCCGTAATGTTTGGTTACGACTCATAAACAGCCCCATATGGCCTGATATCAACAAATTTTCTAGTTGACTCCTGCACACTGAACACATATGTTACCTATATTTTAATAAGTACAAAAAATCTATTGCCTCTCACAAAGCACTTGGTTTAACATTACGGCATGGCGTGGCTAGGTTGCATACTCAAAATTCACTAACCAGCCCCTTGGGTTTCCTCCCATATAGTGCCTGCAATATCGCAACATAACTTAGTTTTCCTGGTAACTTAGATGTCACCAAGGCTTACTTCATCAATGACTTTAACTTCCTCAATGTTACCCATATAGTGCTTCATCCTTTGCCCATTTAATTTTAACGGAGCTTCACCATCACGCTTCAATTCTAAATCATCATATGGAAAAAATCTCACCATTATAAATGTCCTATACCACCTAGACTTTAACTTTCTTATAAACAAGCGAAGTCTTGAATTATATAACAATACCTGGTCACCTGGCTCAAATGCTCTTTTCTCAATTTTTCAATCATGATACAACGTCATATTCTCCTTGTATAGTGCAGAGCTTTTATAAGTTCAAATTGAAAACACATCCAACTTATTTATCTTACTCAATCTTTGCTTTCCTGCATCACACTACTCTAAATTCAGCTTTCAACGCCGATTGTGCCTTGTGCTCAAGTTTGACAGGCAAGTGGCATGCTTTTCCATACATAATATGGTATAGGGATTCACCAATATGAGTTTTTAAAGTTGTCCAGTAGGCCCATAATGCATCATCTAACTTTCAAGATCAATCAATCCTATTGGTATTTATCATCTTTACCAAAATGAACTTGATCTCTCTATTCAAAACTTCAACCTTCCCACTTGTTTGAGGGTGATAAGGTGTTGCCACCTTATGCTTTACTCTATATTTCTCAAGTAGACTTTTGAGTAAGCGATTACATAAATGCAACCCACCATCACTGATAATAGCACGAGGAGTGCCAAATCGAGAAAAAAATATTTTTTAGGGATGTGGTGACACTTCTTCCTTCATTGTTAGGGAGTGCTACTGCTTCCACCCATTTAGACACATAGTCCACCTCTACCAAAAGATATTTCATACCAAAGAAGCTCACAAAATACCCTATGAAGTCCACACTCCACATATTAAACAACTTCAATTCTAAAATAGGGGTTATAGAAAGTTCTTGGCACCTCAAAACATTATCTTGACGTTGGAAGTGGTCACAGGCTGTAGCAAAGTTATGAGCATCTTTGTAAATTATCGGCCAATAGTACCCATACTGTAAGATCTTATGGGCTGTGCGAGTTCCTCCATGGTGATCCCCAACTAATGAAACATGACAAACCTCAAGACTGCTTATCATCTCCACTTCAGGGATGCATCTAAGAATAACACCATCCGCACAGATTCTAAAAAGGTATAGTTTATATCAGAAAAACTTTCTTACCTTATGCATAAATCTCTTTCTATACTAGAAGGAAAGACCTTAGGATGATATCACTTGCCAGGTAATTTACAAAGTCAGAAAACCAGGGAATTAGGTCTTGCGATGCTTCCAAAGTCTATTCGTCTGAAAATATATCATTGATTTCTAGCCCATTCCCTACTTTTTGCATTGCTTCATCCTTAAACCTGAACAAAATATTAGTAACTTAATTCTCTGTACCTTTTAGTTATTTACCTCAAAATAGAACTTTGGAGTAATAGAACCCAACAGATCAATCTAGGCTTTGCATTTTTTCGCCATCAAGTATCTCAAGGTTTTATGATCTGTATGCACAACAACCTTAGTGCCAATCAGATAAGACCAAAAATTCTAAAAGGTAAAAACCAATGCTAGTAGCTCTTGTTTAGTCACAGTATAATTCTTCTGAGTAGGGTTTAATGCCTTGCCAGCATAATAGATAGGGTGCAAAATCTTTTCTCACCGTTGGCCCAGGACAACACCTAGAGCCACCTTGATCGCATCATATGTGATCCCAAATGGCATAGACCAGGAGACACAATGATTGTAGATGACACCAACCGCTCCTTCAAGCACTTAAAATCTTTCAGATATGCCTCATCAAAATGAAATTTCACCTTTTTCTCAAGAAGCTTGTATAAAGGGTTAGCAATCTTCTAGAAATACTTGATGAATCTCTTGTAAAAACCTATATGGCATAAGGAGATCCAAATTCCCTTGACTAAAATTGGTGGTGGAAACTTCTCAATCACTTCAATCTTTACCTTGTCAACCTCTATGCCTTTTTTGAAATTTTATGCCCAAGCACAATTCCTTCTTTTACCATAAAATGGTACTTTTCCCAATTAAGTACCAAGTTGCAATCTTCACATCATCTTAGATCATTTGTCAAGTAAACTAGATAGTTACCAACAAAATAACCAACTATAGAAAAATCATCCATGAATACCTCAATGGTGTCTTCAACCATGTCAAAGAAGATGGACATTATTCATCTCTGAAATATGGATAGAGTGTTGCATAACCCAAATGGAATTCTATGAATGCAAAAGTCCTGTATGGGCAGGTAAAGGTTGTCTTCTCCTAATCTTCGGGAGCAATCATGATCTGATTATACCCTGAATAGTCATCCAAAAAATAATACCAACCCCTTCCCGTAAGTCTATCTAACCACTGGTCTATAAGGGCCTTGGGAAGTGGTCCTTCTGGGTCTGTGTGTTCAAATTTATGTAGTCCTTGTACACACGCCAACCTATGACTGGTCTTATTAGAATAAGATTATTCTTGTCATTTAGCTCTACAGTAATACCACCTTTCTTTGGGACGCATTGAACAAGACTAACCCACTTACTATAAATAATGCGATAAACAACATCAATATCCAACCACTTAATGATCTATTTCTTCACCACCTCCTGTATAGGAGGATTCAATCGTTGATGGTTCTCAATAGTCGGGATATAGTACGATTCAAGTTGGATTTTGTGAGTGTAGATTCCTAGTAAAATACCTACAATATCCATAATGATCCATTTTATAGCTCATTTGAACTTCTGCAACACAAACAATAATGTCTCTACCTCAGTCTCCATCAAATTCGCATCAATAATCACTAGCAATGTGTTGTTGGCCCCCAAGAAAGCATAGCACAAATGGGATGGAAGGGCCTTCAACTCTAATACTAGTGGTTGTTCAATTGATAGACGATTGAGAGGAGTGGTTCTATTCTTCAGATCTAGATCAAGCTTCTTTGGAGAATAAGTATATGAACCTCTCCCATACAGAGCACCAACCATCTCATCATACTCCTTAATTCCATCACTATTGAAATTTATAATCACTAATACTAATGCTTCAACACCCAGCCTCTCTTCAATAGGAACAGTAAATGTATTAACTTCATGATTAATGCTGTCTATTATAGACATGACTCTCCTATCATTTGGCTGCCATATTGACTGGCATATATTGAAGGTCACCCTTTCATCATTGAGTCTAAACCTCATCTATTCCAACTAAATATCAACCAATTCCCTACCCATAGCTAGGAAGGGTCTGCCTAAGATAATAGAAACTTAGAAGTCCACCTCACAATCAAGTATCATGAAATCGGCTGGAAAGATAAAGGATGCCACCTTCACCAACACACCACATAGAATACCAACTATTTTTTCATGGTCTGATTAGCCATCAATAATCTCATCAATTTTGGTTTAGTGCTACTAAACCAAATTGCTTTAACACAACCGACGACATAAGATTGATACTTTCTCCTAGATTATATAAAGCCTGAGCAAAGTTAAAGAACCCAATAGTACATGGAATGGTGAGGGTTCCATGGTCTGCCTTCTTCTCTACTAATAATCTATAGGTAATAGCACTATAGTGATGAACATTGTCAGTAGGCTTATATATCATGGTCCGCTTTCTAGTGACCAGATCATTCATGAATTTTGCATAGCCTACTTGAAATTTACTCCAATGCCTCAACTAGTGGAATGCTTACAAACAACTCATTCAACATAGACAAGAACTTCTGATATTTACCCTATTCCTACTTTTTGTTCAGCCTCTAAGGAAAAGGGGGGAGAGGTTTCAGAATTGTCTTTAAAACGGGCTCCTTAACCTTACCCTTACCTTTATTTTTCTTACTAATACTCTCAACATCTGACAATTTCTTAGTTTCAATATCAGGAACTTCCTCAATATCAACATGATCAACATTATTCTTTAACTCATTCACAGTGGGCACGAGCGGATCCATGACTATTTTACCACTTCGAGTGGTAATGGCATTGCAATGACTATCATTATTTGGGTTTTGTACTATATTATTGGAAAGAATGCCAGGATACCTTTGATTCAACGTGAATGACATTTGGCCAAATGACTGCTCCAGTTGTTTGAACGCGATAACATGCGACTCAACTTTCTGATTTAGCCCTGATAGGTCATGATATTTGGTATTTTACTAATTTTGACAATATTTCTTCCATTCTAGACTCGATATCTCGGCTACCTGGTGGAAAAAATATATTTCTCTTCTTTTTGTAGTCATCCTTGCACCTCCAATCACTATCTCATTCTCTTCTCCTATCTTAGCACCTATTATTATAATAGTTTGGACCTTGGTTTCCTTTTTTTTTTGCTTAGAAACCTTCCACTTCATGATCCAAATAATTTTCTTTTCAGCTACATCCAATTTATAAGCTTTGGAAGTAGATCCCTATTCCCCTACTGCATTTACCTTTTCAACTATCATTGCTACAAATTATTTTTGAAAGCAGCCCAATTCAGTTTTGAGCTATGCAACCTCTTATGCTACTGTATTATCACTAGCTCTATAGTCACTAGCAGCTCTAATAGCATATGTACCGGATCCTCTATTAGCCTCCAAAGTGTTCTATCCTTGGTTAGTGATAGAGATCTTATCTAGAATCTCTTGGACTATATCCTAACATAGACGCATAAGTGCACCTTTAGATATCGTATCTGCCATTACCCTAGAGCTAATATTCAAGGACCTATAGAATATTTCCAACAGGTTAGAGCCTAGAATCCTGTGATGGGGTACCATGCTTAATTTTTTTAAAATTGGAACAATTCTTTATACATAGGCGCTGCAGGTAACTACCGAAAATTATAGATATCATCTTTTAGCTGTAGCATCCTGGCAAGAGGAAAAATAAATTCAAAAATTGTCTATGCAACTTATTCCAGGTCATGATTGAGCCTCTAGGAAGTTTCCCCAGCCATAATGATGCTTCACATATTAGTGAAAAAGGGAATAATCATAACCTCAATGGTTCTTGATCCATCCCAAGGATGGTATATGAAGTGTATATCCCAATTAAATTAGTGAGGTACATGCTTACATCATCTGTTCCTACCCTCAGGAATACACTGTTTAGATTTAGCAGTAGGATTATTGCACTGGAATATCGAACTTCACATTAGATGGTAAAGTAGGTGGAACAATGGCTCCAGCCTCAGCAGGATCTACATAACCCATGTCTTCATCTTGATCATATGGTGGTAGATACTAATAGGATGGGACTACTCTAGCTCTGCCACCACGCCTTCTATTAGAATTTGCATCGAGTGGTGCTCGATGATCATCTACTGATCTTGTCAAGAATAGATGTGCTTGTTGATCTAATTGGGCCTCCTCAGCTACTCTTCTCTCTTTAGTAGCCTCTGCTAAAAATTGCTTCATTTGTCTATTGGTAGTATTTTGTGGATAATCTGGTGGAGGAAGAGGTATATTTTGAGGATCTCAGACCCTAAAAGGAACACTATCATAAAATTTTCTAACATCCTTCATGGTGTTTGTAAAATTCTCTACGATTCAGGATCAATAGGGTGTAAGGAATTTCCTTTACTCCTGGTGCTAGACATATACTGGTGTATACCCAAATAAAAACTAAAAGTAAAAACTCACAAACTTCATCAACTTTAATCAATAATTCATACCATTTTTCTCAGCAATGACACCAAAATTTAATGTCCCTGAAAACTAACCTCCAAAGAATATATTGCGGTTGATGCCAAATATAGTAACCTAACTCAAATTAGGGTCAAAACCACATGGTATATGTTGAATAGTATCTCAAATTTGACAAAATCCATGAGCATTGTGAAAAGAAAATAGGGGATTTGAAAGTCAATAGTAACAAGTAGCCAAACTTGAATTCTTTAGGTTATAGACAATAGAAGATAAACACTAGGAATGTGTTCCCCCTAGTTTCACAACTACATAAGATTCTTGTGTTCAATCCACCTAACTACTGCTCTGCATGCAAAGTTGACAACTATGTACTATCAACTGTCATGTGAACGTGTTTATAGATCTCTCTTTACTTTGTATGTTTTGGGGCATCAATTTTTTGCCTTGTTATAACCTTAGTAAAACTCTCACCTTTTTAGTCCCGAGTTGATTAGATAAAGGTTTATAGCGTCGAATCACTGTTGTAACCTCTTTTTCCCAATCTCAAACTCCCTTGTGAGGACGTCCTCGAATACAGGAAATTCCCAAGCTTCTACAGTAGCTTGGATTTAATTAATATAAATAAGTTTGTAATACACATAATTATAGTAAAATAGATAAATCTCCCACTTCCCTTATGTAGCTAATCCACAGGGTTCCTATAACCATAGTCAAGGAATTTAGCTGCTCATGCTTATACAATAATCCATGATAATCACTGAAGAAGGCATGTAATTAATTGCATAATAATGAAAGAGTAAAATACAAATTCTCGAATTGAATGAGATACCAAAATCTCAAGAATAAAATCTTAGTGATCAAAATATGTGAAAAGTATCAAAAGTATTATCAAAGTGCGTACCTAATAATGAATTAACCTAAAGGTATTTATAGTATCTCAAAATAATAAAGAAATACTAATAAAATAAAATAGGAAAATTAAGTCGGCAGTCGTTACGACTTGTAGGGTCTTTTTATGAGTCGTACGCTGCTGGTCTTAGGCACTATAGTGTGCTTTTATCTTCAGGGCTTCAATTTTCTGTTGTCTTTATGATTTCTTACCATGAGTTATATTCAGTTCTTACGACTCGTGGTATTCACTCATTATTACTTGAGCCTCAATCTCCAGGTATTTACACACTGGTCTCATTATGGTTGATCACTATGAGTAGTAGTTTGACCTTATGAGTCGTAGTATTTTATGACTTCAATTCAGAACTTCAGCTTAGCTCACTATTCTTTTTATGAGTTTGGGCTATGAGTCGTAAGTGTCTTAATAACTCGTAGCTTCACCAGTACTTTAACTTTTGTAAAGACTTTTCTTAAGATCTTTAGTTCAAGCTACTTTCTACCTGATTTCCATGCAATCATGCAACAAACACATCATATCTACCAAAATAACCTAAGTCCAGGAATAAATTCCTTATTTTAAGCATCGAATGTGCCATGTTTCCAAGGCACATTAAGGATTATGCTAAGTTGTTCATTCAGGAGATAGATAAGTTGCCTGGAGCACCTCTTTCCATCATTTCAGACTAAGGTATGTAGTTTTCTTCTCTCTTCTGGTGTGTGTTTCAGAAAGGTTTGGCTACTCAGGTGAACCTTAGCACTGCTTTCCACACTTAAATAGATGGACAAGAGGAACAGACTATTCAAACTTTGGATGATATGCTAAGGGCCTGTGTGATTGATTTTAAGGGTAGTTGGGTGGACCATTTGCCTCTGATTGAGTTTTCTTACAATAATAGTTATCATTCTAGGATTCAGATGACTCCTTTCAAGGCTCTTTATCGTAGGAGGTGTAGGTCTTCTATTGTATGGTTTGAGGTTGGTTAGACTAGGTTATTTGGTCGTGGCTTGATTCACCAAGCCGTGGATAAGGTGAAAGTGATAAGAGAAAGACTTAAGACTACTCAAAGTCGCCAAAAGTCTTATACAAATGTGAGGTAAAGGAAGTTGGAATTTGAGGTTAGTGATTGGGTGTTCTTAAAGGTTTCTCATATGAAAGGAGTTATGAGATTTAGGAAGAAAGGGAAGCTTGGTCCCCGTTATATTGGTCCATACCAAATTGTTAGAAGAGTTGGGAATATCGCTTACGAGTTAGAATTACTAGTGAGTTTGGCTTCCATTCATCATGTTTTCCATGTGTTTATGCTGAAAAAATGTGTGGGTGATCCTTCCTTGATAGTACCTATTAAGAATGTTGATGTTTCAGATTCCTTGTCTTATGAGGAAGTCCCAGTAGAAATACTAGATAGGCAAGTTCATAGATTGAAGACTAAAGATATAGCGTCATTAAATGCTTTAGAGGAATCAAAGGGTAGAACAAGCTACCTAGGAAGCTAAGGAAGATATGAGAACCAAATACCTATTCTTGTTCCCTGTGTCGGATGAAAATGTTTGAGGTATGATTTTTATTCTCCCTCTCATAGCATTTTAATATTTTCCTTGGATTTTGCTTATATTCTTTCTTTTCGTGCTAAGGGTATCCTAGCTCCTCATTCGGGGATGAATGATCCTGGGGGGAGGGGTAATAATGTGACACCCCAAGTTTTTAAACTTTAGACCCTCTAAGAGTTGAGTAATGAATTAACCAAGTTTCTAAAAATTGAGTCAACACTACCAGTGGTAATGATCCAGGTAACGAATCATGAGGTCACGTAACGAGTCATTGGGAGGGACATATTGTCTGAACAGTGAAGTCACCCATGTGTTCTATTTTGATCACGAGTACACGTCATGACTAATGATGGTGGGTAATGATTCATGATGAGCGACTCGTTTTCATAATAAAGGATAAGATTGTTGACACTCTGGTCATGAGTCCAGGCAATGACTCGTGATCAGTTGTCATGGGTCGTTAGCCAAGCCGTGAAGACTGGGCCTTATTTTTCCTGCCCATTTTAATTTGGGTCTTTTTGTTCTTTTTCTTTCTTAACACTTTATCCACAACTTAAAAACACTCTAATGGACCATTTAACATCAATTATTAAATCAAATATGCTACCTTCCCCTCTTTAACTCTCAAGGCAAGAGAATACTATGGTTTTTCAAGGGATTCAATATTCAAGCTCCAACCTTTGAATTCCTTTTAGTTTCATGCATATTTAAGGCATGTCTTTTACCCCTACATTTGTGTTTATCATTTTGGCATAAGTTGACTTAATATTTATATAATTGCATTGTTGGGTTTGAAATTGGGTTGAGGTACCTTGATGGTAATTGCTTGAATTGATTTTCTCATGTTTTAAATATGATATTCATAATTTAATTTATGTTTTTGAGACAAATGGGTGCATGGTTATGGAAATTGGAATACGGAACGTGGGTTTCCTTAATTGTTGGATTTGTTGCTTGGTAATGGCATTAACCTCAATCCACCTTCATATCCTTGGTTTTGAATATGGAATTTGATTGATTTAACTTACTTTTGGAACCTTGCATTTCTTTAAAGGAAAATAAATAATCAAGATAGTTTTGAAAGGCACTTGGTGACCATGGTTTTAATTTTTAAATGAAACATGAGAGTCTAATGGTTAACTAGGTTGGAATGGCATAATTATATATAAACTTGCAAGCATATTTGGTATGATGATACCATATTGGTAAATTCCTAAATGAATGACTCCTGGATCATCAGTTGGGTTTATATGAAAGCCGTTTAATTTTAGCTTAAAGAGAATTGTGTAGCTCACCATGAAAGTGAAGGTCCCGGGGAGGACCAACACTTGAAACCACTTTTGCTAGTGTGGGGGTCTATATGACCGTGTGTATGGTACAAACTATCTATATATATATATATATATATATATTTAAAAGGGTTATTTCCTTGGTGTCTTCAGCATTTTCTTTGAATTTCCTTGGTTCGTGCGGCTAGCATGCACTAGAGCTCTTTCAGCAGGGGGAGTGAACCCATATAGCCTATGGGTGCCCTTAGGACGGAATGAGCTATATCGTATTAGCTAATATTTTAAACTCTCATATTTATGACCCTTTTCCCTGTCCCGACATCCTATATAGGTATATATAAATGTTGTTTATATGGTTTTGACTAGTTATTGTCATTGGCATTACTTTATCACTTTCCCTGAGTTACATGCCAGTACTTATCCCATTGATCATCCTTGGACGCTGCATCATTTCATGATGTAGGGTCATAGGGTTTCGCTATTACTCTTGTGCAGCTTTAGGTGGAGTGGTTTATCAGTTTAGTTGCTATGAAGTGGTGAGCTTCCATCTTTTAGAAAGCCCTTCCATTTCCCACTGTTTTCTTTTCCAGATTTTGGGAATCATGAATTGTCTTTTTTCGTGGTCGGGGGCATGTCCCGACCTAGTTTAGTATTCTGATTTTTAGAGGCTTTTATGGACAAGTATGGGTTGGTTGTTTTTTTGACTCTTAGTTTTCATTCGATTTATCTATTTATCTTATCATTATCTTAGGTTAGCTTCTTCTATATTCATTTATTGTGTTCTAGGTGTTGGCTAAGGGGCTAGTCTACAGCTTGACATACCCATTATATCAAGAACAAAAATACAACATCGAATGTACACATATATGAAATACAATGAAGATGATGGTGCTGATGATGATGCACGAGGCTGTGGCACAACCTTCATATATATCTACTGAGTTGTGCTCCTAAGATAGGATTCATAGGGAGTTTGTCAAGCCACACGCAATCCAATATCTAATACTAATGTAATATTCATAACTCCTCTCCATCGCATAAATCGGTAGAGGTTTTTTAAAGATGTCATATTTTTTGTCATTTCCATGGTGGTAGCAATGTTTCATGAATGTATATGATATGAGGATGTAATGCTCACACCAACCTAAATGAGAATTTCCAAATCCAACCAATATATCAACCATGTGAGCCAAAAATCCACGCAATATGCAACCAACCATCCATGAATCCAATATAGTCCATAACCAATAGAGTAAGATATATACAAATATGCCATTTGATACCATATAAATACCAACTTAGATATTTCCACCAAGAAACCAACCAATTATATCATTACAAGGCCAATAATATCATATTAAGACCCTACACAGTCACTCATAATAAATAATATCTCATAAATCACCAAATAATAAAACACAGGACCCCACATGAGCACACAACCATAATAAAGCCATTTTCATCATTAGTTCCCACACCTATAACATAAGTTTATACCAATATAACTATCAGCCCAGTCTGAAGAAAGTTAAGTCATAACCTACTTCCAATGCAAAAAACTGATCTAAAAAGCCTTCAACTCAGAGTTTTCTCCTCATGAGTGGATATAGAATCAACTAAAATATAGAAATATAGAATCTACACATCAAAAGAAATATAACGATACCCATGTTGCCCATTTCTTAGTCGGGGTCAAAATGGACCCCTGAAATAAATTTTCAAAAAAAGGGTAAAATCAAAATTTTAGTGCAAAATATATTTTCCATGATTCAAGAAAGCCATAGAATAAAACCCAAGTAAAAATAGGATAAAATTGAGGTTTACATAGAAGAATTACTAATTTCGGCCATTCAAGCCAAAATTCCCAAATTTCACTTTTGAATTCAAGTTTTAACAAGATTTAAATGACAAAAATCATAGAAAGGTGATTAAAATAGGTATTTGGAGCTTATCCAAGCTCAAAAATGGAAAGAATCATCCAAAAAATCAAAAACCCAGGTTCCAAGTGTCAAAAATGGTGAAAATGGTGAAAATAGGGTATATAACCCACCCGGGCATCGCTTAAGCAACCAAGTTCCGCTTAAGAAACACCTGTCAAGGCGGATGTGCTAGCTGGGTGGTGTATCAACTAGAGAATTGGAGAATTCCAAGTCTCCGTGGGCCATTGGTCTTCATCCTAAAACCCAAAAACGTAAAAAAACTATGCTACCCTATCAAATTCGATGCTTCGGACACAATTGCAACTCAATAGTGATATTAAATTTTTGAAAAAAAATATTGTTTTCACAAAGTTGATCCCCGAAACCTAATTTCACAACTTTCCAAAATGGGAGAGAAATAAGATATAAAAGCCATAAAACCAGGACAATCACATTACCAACCTTTAATCAACGGTCCAGATCAGCTGGCGTAATCCATTTTTCCACTCGATGCATAAGACAACTAAAGTTGACCAAAGTTAACTAATAAGCCTTTATAACCATAAAAAACACAAAATCATACAAATCATGCAAAAATATATTAGAAACTGAGTCAATCATCCCCACACTCCAGAAATATCAAAAATCAACACGAGGAGGGGTAAAATGGTCAAAATACACAAAAATGAATAATTCATTCACAAAAAATTAGGTCATTGCATTGTAATACCCCGAAGATTTCTAGCCAATTTTGTCCCAAGAATGCCTAGTATTAGCTTCTAAAGTGAATGATAATTATTTCGTGAGGAATTTTTAATATTTTCACATTTTATCATGTGGAAAATTCAATAAGCTTTTCATCGATATATGATTTTCTTAGATCCGATAACCGGTAAGAAGTTATGACTATTTCAAGTTCCTGTCATAAAACAATGCCATATTAGTCAGTGGAATGCCGTGCCACAAGAGGAAATGGCATTTGGCAATTTCCAATAGGTGTCCTGATTATGGCGCGTCGCACTAGCACTCAAATTCAAAATATTCCTTTTTCTAGAGTCTCAATGCGATTTTTCGTGCATCGCACCAAAGTTCCAGGTCATGAAGAAAGGGGCAATGCGATGGCGTTCAATTTGGGAAATTTTTACCGAAATTACAAGATATGTCCAGGTTTAAAATGGTCAATTTCCCACCCCTATTTAAGCCCTTTAACACGTGATTCAGCCACTTTTCACCCAAAATACACTTTTTTCTCCCACTTTTCACCCAAAATACACTTTTTTCTCTCAAGTTTCTCTTAAGAACAAGCTAGAGTTTTCATAGAAGATCCAATTTCAAGAAGGTTTCACCATAAATCTTTACAAAATCACGAACTAAGGTATACAACAACATTAATTGTTGTATAATGTTGTCTATATGTGCTATGCCTACCATGTGTTTGATTAAATGCGTAGATGAAGGAACAATGCCCAACTAGTATGATATCATCAAATCCCCATGTATGTACAAGTTGTGCCTATCACATGTTTTGATGGAATGCTTCTATAAATGTATTATGGATTATGATGTTAATTATATGTTCAAGTAAGTTATGATTGGTCAGTTACCCTCCATCGAGTCCTGGGGGTACTTTTACCCGAAACATTAGCTATGTACCTAGAGTCATGTCATGTTTTCACAATACTCTCAGTCAAGCCATGATCCTTAGACTTCAGCCAGTCTTATGAATCGGGAAATCTCCATGATCTCATGAAATCAATCAGTTGTAAGATATCAGTAATATTCCATCAGTTAACAGAATTCAGTAACTCAGTCCATGTTCAGTTCAGTAAGTCATGTTCAGTGTCTATTCAGATGGGAGTAGAAATTAGCATCGAGTGAACCCAAGGATGGGGACACACACTATCAGTTGAGGGTGTGATCCAGAGTAGTCATCCTTGCGTTCCAGAACTATGTAGCCAACATAGGTTGAGACATCAACACTGTCGATGAGGGTTGATGAGGAAGATAAACACTGTCAGATAAGGGCCCCACCATTCTCATACAGGGGACACTATCAGATGAGGGTCGCCCACAGCTTGTCCTTACCAGTGGTGCGGTATTGATAGCCTTCCAATTAGGGTTACAGATTGGATCCCAACTCAGCCATAATGGTGTATCAGGGGTATGTCAGTTAAATACTACCTCCCACAGTTTCATGTTACAGAATTAGGATTTTCAGACAGTCAATCAGTCTTTATAACAGAACTCAGATATTTTTTTAGATTTCAGGACTATCAGATATAGTCAACTCAAATATAGTACGGGACTCAGCAAGTTCCACCAGATTCAGGACAGTCAGATACAGTCACCCATGTTATCTGTTATATTCAGATACAACTATTTATGCTATCAGATATATTAGTTATTTTTATGTCATATTATCAATATTCAGATTCAGTAATCATGATATCATAGTGTCAGTTACAATTACATATTTATATATGTATTCTCGTATTCATGTTAGACAGTCAGCTAGATTTATTCATGGATGTTAACCCTTGCATTAGAATACCTCACATATACACTCAGTACATTTCATTGTACTGACGTATTTGTGCTATGGTGCTTTCTTTTATGTTATACCTAGGTTCAGAGACACGAGTTTCAGATCAACAGTAGATTCCATTCTTAGTAGTCAAAATAGAAGTGAGTCCTCATCCTTTGAGGACATGATTATTTCTCTACTATTTTATTGATTAGTTATTAGTTAGAGTTAGTTGGGGACATATCCTATCAACTCCTTATTCAGATTATTTAGACAGTAGAGGCTTTCAGACTAGATGCAAGCTATTATGTTTCAGACTTTAGTGATTATAGTTTTATTTTGGGTATTGTAATACCCTATAGATGTTATCTCATCCATGTTATATTCAGTATTGAACCTTATGGCCTTTTAATGGATGTTTCTACATTATTCAGTATTTTATTCAGTGTACAGGTACAGATATCAGTCATGGGTTAGCTTGTGGTCCTTCAGGGTCATGAACACCGTGTAGCATTTTGTTTCAGCAAATTGGGGCGTTACAAACTTTGTATCAGAGCCTAAGGTTCAATAGAGTACTAGGAAGTCTGAAAGCCGCACTAGTAGAGTCTTGTGCATGGATGTGTTGCAAGCCACATTTATGTGTAAGAGGCTATGAGATGTTTAGGAACAGTTTCCCTTTTTTTAGTATTTATGTCGTGCCAGTTCACTTAATCACAAGTCAATCTCTTAGTCTAATCCGCTTCTTCTCTTTATTTCAGAATATGCCTCCTAAGAGAAGAAATCAGTCAGCCCCTCATCCCGAAGAACCTTTTGGCGAGCATATTTCTCATGCGGAATTTAGAACTATATTTACCACTCTTGCTCAGTCAGTTGCTACCCATAATGAGCGGCCAGCAGTTATTCCAGCCAACCCACTAGACAACTCAGCTGCAGCTAGGATTCGAGACTTCACCCGAATGATGACCCTCATAAATTCATTGATCAAGTTCAAAAAGTGAAAAATATTATGGGGGTGACTACTGTTGAAAGTACTGACTTAGCCGTATACCAGTTGCAAAATGTGGCTTATACTTGGTACAAGCAGTGAAAGTCCAAAAGGGTAGATGATGCAGGTCCTATAGAGTGGGAGGAGTTTGTCACTGCATTCTTAGACAGATTCTTTCCCCAATATCTTAGAGAGGCTAAGGTACTAGAATTCATTAACCTCAGGTAGGGCAATATGACGGTGAAAGAGTATTCTCTAAAGTTTACTCAATTAGCCAGATATGCCCCTCATGTGGTTGGAGACGGCAGAGCCAAGATGAGTAAGTTCGCTTCAGGGGAAAATGATAGCGTGGTTAATGAGTGTAGATCTACCATGCTAAATAGTGACATGACTTTAGCCAGAATTATGACCCATGCTCAGTAGATAGAGGAGCAGAAGATTAAGCAGAGGGAAAAGCAAAATAAGAAAGCTAGGATAGGTAGCTTTAATTTTAGTTAGCCTAAAATAGAAGGAGGAAACCGTTCTCAATTTCATTCTATTTCATTAGTTCCAACTCCTTCTTTAGCCAGAGCTCTAGCTCCTAAGTTTAGATATAAAGTGCTAGACTCTAAGTCTCAGGGTAGTGTATGCAATCCCCGAACTAATCTCCTTTGTCAGACTTGTGGTAACAACCATATGGGTGCTTGCAGAGCTGGCAGTGATATCTGTTTCAGTTGTGGCAAGCTAGGCCACAGAGTCAGAGACTGCCCTCAGTTAAGTTATTAGAGTTATCTTCCCTCCTCAGCTCAGTCCGATCGCCCAAATCAGTAGGGTGCCACCATCAGTACTACTAGCGGGCAATGCCTAAATTGAATATATGCTCTTCAGACCGACAAGATCATAAAAATTCTCCTGATGTAGTTACTGGTACGTTACAGATCTTTCATGTTCATATTTACGCTTTGCTAGATCTAGGAGCTTCTTTGTTTTTTGTACTCCCTATATAGCAGTTAATTTTGGAATCAGTCCCGAAATTCTAGCAGAGCCCTTCTCAGTCACTACCCCAGTGGGCAAAACCATCATAGCCTGGCGGATATACAGGAACTTTTTGATAATAATATTTTAGAAAGTCACTTCAACAAACTTAGTTGAATTAGAGATGGGTGATTTTGATGTCATTCTCAGTATGGATTGGCTTTATTTCTGCTATGCCACAGTCGACTGTAGAAACAGAATAGTCCAGTTTAGTTTCCAAATGAATTTATCCTTGAGTGGAAGGCTAGTGTATCCGCTTTCAGGGGTCAACTTGTTTCCTACCTTTGTGCTAGGAAAATGATATCTAAGGACACTAGTTCCAAAACTCCTAGCCTTTAATCAGTCCCAGTAGTTAATGAATATTTAGATGTCTTTTATTAAGATTTTCTAGGAATTTCTCTCAAAAGGGAAATAGACTTTGGCATAGACCTTCTTCCAGGTACTCAGCCTATTTCTGTTCCGCCATACAGAATAGCACCAACAGAATTCCAGGAACTGAAAGAATAGGTAAAGAATCTCTTAGATAAGGGATTTATCAGACCCAGCATTTCCCTATAGGGCGCACCAGTCTTATTTATGCAAAAGAAAGACGGTTCCCTTAGAATGTGTATTGATTACCATCAACTCAATAAGGTCACAGTCAAGAACAAGTATCCTCTTCCCAGAATCGGTTACCTGTTTGACCAACTTCAGGGTTCCATCTATTTCTCTAAGATAGACCTCAGATCCGACTACCATCAGCTCAGAGTTAGAGAATATAACATTCTGAAGACATCTTTCTGTACTCAGTATGGTCACTTTGAATTTCTAGTCATGTCCTTTGGTCTTACCAATGCCCCAGTATCTTTCATGGAATTGATGAACCGTGTGTTCAAGCAGTACTTGGACATGTTTGTCATAGTCTTTATAGATGATATTCTGATCTACTCTCGTATAGAGCGCGATCATGCAGACCATCTCAGAACAGTACTTTAGACTCTTAGAGATCATCAGCTATTCACCAAATTCAGTAAGTGCAAATTTTGGCTAAGGTCAGTAGCATTCCTTGGTCATATAGTTTTCGGTGATGGCATTAGAGTTGATCCTTAAAAGATCGAAGCAGTAAGAAACTGGCCAAAACCTATCTCTCCATCAGATATCAGAAGTTTCTTGGGTTTGGATGGCTATTA
The DNA here is from genome assembly GCF_002878395.1 of Capsicum annuum. Lineage (NCBI taxonomy): Eukaryota > Viridiplantae > Streptophyta > Magnoliopsida > Solanales > Solanaceae > Capsicum > Capsicum annuum. The sequence goes on along the minus strand of NC_061115.1, from coordinate 128,257,271 downwards.
CAGATGGTTTGTTGAAGGATTTTCATCTATTGCATCCCCTATGTCCATATTGACTTAGAAAAAAGTCAATTTTCAGCGGTCAGACCCTTGCGAGAAGAGTTTTCAGGAGTTGAAGACTCGACTTACCTCAGCCCCAGTCTTAGCTCTTTTAGATGGTCCAAATGGATTCATGGTGTATTGTGATGCATCTAGAGTAGGTTTGGATTGTGTCCTCACGCAGCATGGTAAGGTCATAGCCTACGCCTTCAGATATCTTAAACCCCATGAGAGAAATTATCCTACTCATGATCTTGAGTTAGAAGCCGTAGTCTCTTCATTGAAAATTTAGAGGCATTATCTTTACAGAGTTCATGTAGATGTCTTCATAGATCACAAAAGTCTTCAGTATGTCTTTTCTCAAAAAAATCTCAATATTTGTCAGAGAAAGTGGTTAGAGATTTTGAAAGACTAAGACATAAGTGTCCTCTATCATCTCGACAAGGCCAACGTAGTGGCCGACGCTCTCAGTAGGCTATCCATGATAGTGTTTCTCATGTGGAGGATAATAAAAAGAAGTCATCTCAAGAAGTCCATCAGCTTGCCAGACTAGGAGTTCTCTTATTCGATTCTTCTGAGAGTGGTGTATGTGTTCAGAGTAGTTCAGAATCATCTTTAGTCTCTGAGGTGAAAGAAAACCAAGATAGAGATCCCAACCTTGTCAAGTTGAAAGAGTCAGTTCAGGATCAGAAAGTAGAGGTTTTCTCCCAAGGGGGATATGGTGTTTTACGTTGTCAGTGTCATCTTTGTGTTCCAGGTGTAGATGACTTAAGCCAGCAAATTCTTGCAGAAGCGCATGTCGCGCGCTACTCTATTCATCCATAGGCCACAAAGATGTACCGCAACTTGCGGAAAATCTATTGGTGAAGTTTGATGAGGAGATACATTGTAGTGTTTATGGCTAAGTGATCTACATGTCAGCAAGTTAATATAGAGCATCAGAAGACTAGTGGGTCCATGCAGGAGTTCAGTATTCCTACTTGGAAGTGGGACGTTATGAACATGGACTTCGTGATGGGTTTGCCTTAAACTCGTCATCAGCATGATTCAGTCTGGGTCATTGTAGACAAAATGACCAAATCAGCTCATTTTCTTCAAGTTCATACCTTTTATTCAGTCGAGGATTACACCAAACTCTATATCAAGGAGTTGGTCAGATTACATGGTGTTCCGTTGTCCATTATCTCAGATAGAGGTACCCAATTCACTTCTCATTTCTGGAAAGCATTCCAAAAGGGTCTCGGTACCCAAGTTCATCTTAGTAAAACCTTCCATCCTTAGATAGATGGTCAAGCAAAAGGGACCATTTATACTTTAGAAGATATGCTAAGGGCGTGTGCAATTAATTTCAAGGGAAGTTGGGATGACCACTTGCCTTTGATTGAGTTTGCATACAACAACAGCTATCATTCCAGTATTTAGATGGCTCTATTCAAAGCTCACTATGGTAGGATATGTAGATCTCTAATTGATTGGTTCGAAGTTAGTGAGGCCTCAGTCATAGGTCCTGACTCAGTATTCGATGCCTTAGAAAAAGTCCAGATAATCAGAGAAAGACTCCAGGCTGCTTAGAGCAGACAAAAGTCTTATATAAATGTTCGTAGAAAAGATCTTAAGTTTGAGGTTGGTGATCATGTCTATCTAAAGATCTCTCCTATGAAGGGAGTGAAGAGATTCGACAAGAAGGGGAAAACTCAATCCCCGATATATCGGTCCCTTTAAGAGTCTCAATCATTTCAGCAAGGTAGCTTATGAGCTTGAATTGCCTTCAAATCTAGCCTCGGTTCATCCAGTCTTCCATGTCTCTTTGCTTAAGAAGTATATAGGTGACCCACCAGTCGAAGTCCCTATTCAGAGCATTGATTTTTAGAATAGTCTCTCTTATGAAAAGATTTCAGTCGAAATCTTAGACTATCAGACGCGTAGATTGAGGAACAAAGAAGTCCCTCGAGTTAAAGTTCTTTGGCAAAATCAGTCCATCGAGGAAACTACTTGGGAAGCAGAAGTAGACATGCGTACCAAGTATCCTCACCTCTTCTATGCCAACTCAGATCAAGCTCAAAGTAACAGTTCTTCTTAAGCTTACTCAATTTCATGATCAGTGTTTATCACGAACTTGGTATTCAGTTTTATGTTCATGTTCCCAGTATAAACTTGGTTATCAAGTACCATTGTATATTCAGTCATGCATTCATGTATTAGCTTAGTTATATAATTATGCATCAGAAATGCATTCTCATTTTGAGAAACTTAGTTCCTCGGAATGTTCAGTCATGCATTCATGAATTAGTTACACATGCATCAGATATACATGTTCAGTATGTTATGTTCAGCTTGTCAGTCATGAGATCATGTTTCAGTTATTCATGTCCAGTTCATGTTTATCTTATTGTTTCTCCTCTTAGTCAGTCTCATTCGAGGATGAATGTTCTCAAGGGGGAGATATTGTAACACCTCAAAGATTTCTAGCCAATTTCATCCCAAGAATGCCTAGTATTAGCTTCTAAAGTGAATGATAATTATTCCATGAGGAATTTTCAAGATTTTGACTTTTTGTCATGTGGAAAATTCAATAAGATTTCCATCAATATATGATTCTCTTAAATCTAATAACCGGGTAAGAAGTTATGATTATTTTAAGTTTCTATCATAAAACAATACCATATTAGTCAGTGGCGCACCATGCCACAAGAGAAAATGGCATTTGGCAATTTCCAGTAGGTGTCTGCGATTATGGCGCGTCATACCAGCACTCAAATTCAGAATTGTCTTTTTCCCAGTGTCTCAGCGCGATTTCTCCCACGTCGTGCCAAAGTTCCAGGTCACGAAGGAAGGGGCAATGCGATGACGCCGCGTCGCGCTAGGGGTTCAATTCGAGAAATTTTTACTGAAATTAGAAGACATGTCCAGGATTAAAAGGGTCAATTTCACACCCCTATTTAAGCCCTTTAACACATGATTCAGCCACTTTTTACCCAAAATAGGCTCTTTTATCTCAAGTTTCTCTCAAGAACAAGCTAGGTTTTTCATAGAAGATCCAATTTCAAAAAGGTTTCACCATCAATCTTCACGAAACCACGAACTAAGGTATGCATAGTGTTCATTCATGGACTCCTTTTGTACATGAATCCAAGAATCCCTTTTCTAAATTCAAGTTATGGATTTTTTTTATGAATTTCATGTTGGGTTAGTTTTGTTTATGTTGAGAATGATCAATTGAATTCAAATTCATGTTGGATGATCAATTTTATGTGGAATTGATTTGTATAGATGTATATTCATATGAACCTATGAATATACCCTAGTATGATGAAATTAGAAATGAATCATGATGATTAATTGTTGTATAATGTTGTCTATATGTGCTATGCCTACCATGTGTTTGATTAAATGCGTAGATGAAGGAACAATGCCCAGCTAGTATGATATCATCAAATCCCCATGTATGTACAAGTTGTGCCTATCACATGTTTTGATAGAATGCTTCTATAAATGTATTATGGATTATGATGTTAATTATATATTCTAGTAAGTTATGATTGGTTAGTTACCTTCCATCGAGTCCTGGGGGTACTTTTACCCGAAACATTAGCTATGTACCTAGAGTCATGTCATGTTTTCAAGATACTCTCAGTCAAGCCATGATCCTTAGACTTCAGACAGTCTTATGAATCTGGAAATCTCCATGATCTCATGAACTCAATCAGTTGTAAGATATCAGTAATATTCCATCAGTCAACAGAATTCAGTAACTCAGTCCATGTTCAGTTCAGTAAGTCATGTTCAGTGTCCATTCAGATGGAAGTAGAAATTAGCACCGAGTGAATCCAAGGATGGGGACACACACTATCAGTTGAGGGTGTGATCTTTAGCAGTCATCCTTGCATTCCAGAACTATGTAGCCAACATAGGTTGAGACATCAACACTATCGATGAGGGTTGATGAGGCGAATAAACACTGTTAGATAAGGGCCCCACCATTCTCATACAGGGGACACTATCAGATGAGGGTCGCCCACAACATGTCCTTGCCAGTGGTGCGGTATTGATAGCCTTCCAATTAGGGTTACAGATGGACCCCAACTCAGCCACAATGGTGTATCAGGGGTATGTCAGTTAAATACTACCTCCCACAGTTTCATATTACAGAATTAAGATTTTCAGACACAGTTAATCAGTCTTTATAATAGAACTCAGATAGTTCTTCAGATTTTAGGACTGTCAGATACAGTCAACTTAGATACAGTATGGGACTCAGCTAGTTCCATCAGATTTAGGACAGTCAGATATAGTCGCCCATGTTATTAGTTACATTCAGATACAACTATTTATGCTATCAGATATATATGTTATTAGTATGTCATGTCATTAGTATTTAGATTCAATAATTACGATATCATAGTGTTAGTTACAGTTACGTATTTATATATGCATTCTCGTATGCATGTTAGACAGTCAGCTAGCATTATTCATGCATGTTAACCCTTGCATTAGCCTACCTTACATATATAATTAGTACATTCCATTGTACTGATGTATTTGTTCTATGGTGCTTTCTTTTATGATACATCATAGGTTCAGAGACACGAGTTCCAGATTAGCAGTAGATTCCAGTCTCAGCAGTCAGAATAGAAGTGAGTCCTCATCCTTTACGGACATGATTATTTCTCCACTATTTCATTGATTAGTTATTAGTTGGAGTTAGTTGGGGATGTGTCCCATCAACTCCTTATTCAGATTATTCAGACAGTAGAGGCTTTCAGACTAGATCCAAACTATTATGTTTCAGACTTCAGTGTTTACAGTTTTGTTTTGGGTATTGTAATACCCCATAGATGTTATCTCATCCATGTTATGTTCAGTATTGACCCTTATTGCCTTTCAGTGCATGTTTCCATATTATTTAGTATTTTATTCAGTGTACAGGTATAGATATCAGTCATGGGTTAGCTTGTGGTCCTTTGGGGTCATGAGCACCGTGTAGCGTTCCGGTTCAGCAAATTAGGGCATTACATGCATCTTCCACCACTAAGAATATAGTTTATCCTCAAACTATAGGCAAGGATAATATCTAAATCAACAAAAAGTTGGGGATAACTACCACGCATATTAGACACTACCTCCTAATTAGCCTCATCTATAGGTCAATATCTCCATTGAACCATAACTACTAGAATATCTCTAGAATGAAACTATCTTATATCCCTGGCTAGAATGGAGATGGCCTCTTAAACAAAAGATAACCTCTCATCTAACTGGAACAAATCCCAATAAATGACATAAGACTTGTCCAAAATATAACTCCAAAGAATGGAAAAATAAAAAAGTAAATGAACAACTAATAATCTGGGGGTAGTGCTAACTCATAATCCACTTCTCCAATAGTCCAAAGAATGTCAAATGGTCTAATATACTTAGGGATAAGCTTTCCCCTTTTCCCAAACCTCATCACGCCCTTCATGGGCAACTCATAAAGGAAAAATCAACCACTATAACTAAATCTCAAGGCATGAAGTCTACAATTTGTATAACACTTCTGCCTACTCTAAGCCACTCGAAGTTTATCCTGAATGATTCAAACTCTATCTTGAATGATCCAAACTCTATTCAAAGACCTGCAAAGCATGTTTATGCCTCAAGCTTTAATCTGAGAAACCTCAAACCAACCAAATGGAGAGCGACAACACCCACCATACAAAACCTCAAAGAAAGCCTTCTTAATATTGAAATGGTAGCTATTATTATATGCACACTCTGCCAAAACTAGCTGTTGCTCCTAATGACCTCCAAAGTCCATCACAGAAGAATGGTACATATGCTTCAAAACTTAAATAGTTAGCTTCGACTAACCATCGGTCTAGGGGTGAAAGGATGTACTAAGATCAACATGAGTACCCAACTTTTCCTAAAATTCTTCCAAAAGTAAGATGTAAATGCTGAACCTCAATCCGAGATGATAGACACTGTCACAACATGAAGCCAAAGTATCTTACAAATAGAGATACGAGACAACCTTTCAGTGCTAAAAGAAACTTAAAATAAATAAAATGAGCAGACTTGGTCAATCGATCCACAATGACCTAAACACTATCAGAACCATAAAAAGTATGAGGCAACCCAGTCATAAAGTCCACAATGATTTGTTCCCATTTCAACTTAGAAATGGGTAATCTCTAAAGCAAACCATAAGCCTCAAATGCTCGACCTTCACTTGCTGGCAACATAGGCAACTAGCTAAAGATCTGCTATATTCTTTCTCATACTACCCTACCAGTAGTGCTGCCTCAAGTCATAATATATCTTTGTCACTCCTAAATGGATGGAATACCTAGAATAATAAACCTCCTCCAAAATTAGTCTAATCCAATCACCCACTCCTGGAACATAAATTATGCCTTCAATCCTTAAAATACCATTTGGACCAAGCAAGACTTCCTTAGCCTCTCCACTCAACACTTTATCCTAAATCACTCAATCTAACATCATAAAATTGACAAGTCCAAATCTTCTCTATCAAGGAAGACCTAGCCTCCACAAATTCCTAAACACATCCAGGTGTTGAAATATCAAGCCTAACAATTTGGTTAGACAAAGAATGAACCTCTAAGGCCAAAGGCATATCTTGGGTCAAAAGATACGCCAAGCTACCCATGCTAGTCGACTTCCTACTTAAGGCATCCACAACCACATTAGCCTTGCCCGAATAATAGGGAATAGTAAAATCATAACCCTTAAGTAACTCAAGTCAAATACACTACCACATATTAGGATCTTGAGGCATAAAGAAATACTAAAGGCTATGATGATCTAAGAAAATCTCACAACAGACTCCATACAAATAGTGCCTCCACAACTTAAATCCATAAACAACTGCATACAACTTTAAATTATGGGTAGGTTAATTCTTCTCATGGGGCTTCAACTAATGAGAAATGTACGAAATCACCTCACCTTCCTACATCAACACATCAAAAAAACCAACACCGAAAGTATCATAAAAGATAATAAACCCCATACACTCCTTAGGAAAAGTCAAGATATGAGCTGCGGTCAACAGATATAATGATCTAATTTTTAATGAATTATGTGAATTATTTCATTTTATGTGATTTAACTATTTTACCCTTCCTCTTGGTTGTGTTATGGTATTTTTGAGGTGTGGGGATAATTGGCATGATACCCGATGCATTGTAGTGTAAGTTATGTAATATTGTAGTTTTTGGTAGCTTAAAAAGCCTTATAGTTGACTTTGGCCAACATTTGTTGATTTCTGTGGCAGATGGCAAAACAGTTTGCACCAATAATTTTGAAATATTAATTTTAGGGTGGTATCATAATTGATGTATTTTTTTTTATTTTATGGCTTTTATATCTTATTTCTACCCTCAGTTTGAAAGGTTGTAAAACTGTGGTTTGGGGGTCAACTTTATAAAAATGTCATTTTTTAAAAATTTGGTATCGCCGTTGAATCCAGAGCATCAAATTTGATAGGGTAGCATAGTTCATTTATGTTTATGGGATTTTGGATGAATCCAGAGGGGTCTGCGAAGACTTGGAATTTTCCAAGTCTCCAATTGGTGTTGGTGCACCCACAATCATGATTGGCCAGTTGCATTTATGACTCAACTGATTAGTTCCAAGGGTTGCATATGTGACATCTTGGTTGCAATAGTGAGACTCGCATATGCGATGAGTCAATCGCATATGTGATATCTTTCCCCAGGCCACGTACCTCGTACACGACCCAGGGATCACGTATGTGATGCCTGGGTTCTTTATATACCTATGTTTTGTCATTTTCACAAATATTAAGACTTGGAACTTAGTGTTTCGTGATTTTAAGAAATTTCTTCCACTTTTAAGCTTGAATAAGCTCCATAACACCTATTTCAACTACTTTCTCCAAATTTTATCATGTATTTTATGTTTAAACACAGACTAAAAAGTAGAAATTGGGGATTTTGGCCCATTAGGCCTAAAAATTATAATTCTCTAATTCAAACCCTATTTTCACTTGGGTGAGTTTCTAATCTTATAATTTTCACTTTTCTTTTAATTTTATCTTTCAAAACAACTTCAATTCTTGAGTTTAAAATAAATTTTGAGGATTTTTATCGGTAAAGCTTAAACATGATTTTTCTTCATTTCGAACCTCATTTTTAACTTATCTTGCTTGGGGTTTTATCTGTAGACTCCTAAAAAATATGGGGAACATTTTTCAAAAATAAAATTATGAATTTACCCTTCTTTTTTGGAAACCTATTTTGGGGGTTCATTTTAAACCCAAGTTTAAAATAGGAAATATGGATATTATTGGGTTTCTTTTCATGCAAAAATTCTATATGTGTATGATTTATTTTATTCTGAATCCATTTATGAGGAGTAATGCTTTGGATTGAAGGCTTTTGGATCAGTTTTCAACATTTGAGGTAGGTTATGGATTAACTTTCTTCTGACTAGGCTGGGTAGTTAATGTCAATATAAAAACATGTTAAGGGTGTGTGAACTAATCATGAAAATTGCTGTAATTATAGTGTTGTCCTCATGCGGGCCTATATATTATTGTATTTGGTGGTTTTGGAATATTATTTGCTATATGTGATTGTGTGGGGTTGTATATGATATTGTTAGCTGTGAATACATAAAGTTATCTGTGTCTTGTATAATGAAAAGGCTTAATGTGGTATCAATTATGTGTTAATTGTATTCTACTCTCTTGGCATATGGTTTATGTTGGAATTCATGGATGGTTAGAAATATTGAGTGGATTATTGGCTCAATTGTTTGGTATATTGGTTGGATATGAAAATAATCATTCTGGTTTGTTGTGAGCACTATATACTTATATCATATACATTCATGAAACATTGGTATCACTGTATAAATACTAAAAACACTGGTTTTTATGACAAAAATATGACATTTTTAAAACCCTCTACTAATAGATGTGCCAGAGATGAGTTAAAGATATTGGTATTAGATATTGATTATTTATGGGTTTACGAACCACCCATAGGTCCTATTTCTGGATGATTTAGCTCTGTTGGTCTATATAGAGGTTGTGTGACAACCTCAGGCATCACATCATCATTAGCATTATCATCATTACCTCTATTGCATTTGTATTTACTTTGCACATTTTTGTAATGTTTTATTTTTCATAATGTGAGACCTGTCTATGTGTATTTCTTCACTCATATTTGTATATGTGATACCTGTATACTTGTACTTCTCTATCATATTGTTATGGTTTATGTGAATATTATAGAATTGTTAGTGGAAACAATGTGGGTTACTGTTTGGGATATTTTTTAACTACAGGTGATGTGCCCTTAGTATGTATTTTGTATGCTTTATTTTGTAGTTTGATTGGTCGTCTATAATACCTACTGAGTATAAGTGAACCATACTCACCCCTACCACGCCTTTTCGGTGTAGATCCAGGTTTGAGTATGCGTCATGGTGGTTGCTTCGGTCAATATTTGGAGCTTTTTAAGGTAGCATTGATTTTATGCATCCAAAGTTAACTACAACCTTTCCTCTAGACTATGTCTTTATTTGTATTTAAAGACAGATTGTTCCTATTTTAGTGACCATATGTATTTTTTATTTTGAGTTGTACTAGTTAGTTCTTACACTGTGACTGTAATGCCCCAAGTCTGTACCCCAGACACTACACAGTACTCATAATCTCGAAGAACCACAAGCTAACCCATGACTGGTACCTGCTGCATTAACTGAATGATAATACTGTAATATGTAGAAATTAGGTAGAAAACATGCCATAAGGTTCAATACTGTAATAAAATTGAATACGGTATAACAACACCAAAACTGAAATATCTATCAGAAAATACTCTAGTCTTAAGAGCCTCTAAACTGTCTAAAATATGGAGTTGATGGGACAAGTCCCCAACTAACTTTGACTACTGAAATAAAACTAAAATACAGAAATGATAATTATGTCTTTGAACTATGAGGACTCACCACTAACTCTGACTGCTAAAAATCTGTAACTGCTAGGGATGATCGGGAGCTCATGCATCTGAACCTATGATATAAGACATCATAGCGTAAGAGAAAAGTATGCGTCAGTACTTTTAATGTACTGGTATGCTAAGTAAGGTAGGCTGAAATGCATGGGTTCATATGCATGAACAATACTGACTGAATGACATGAATATAACTGAATAAGAGTACATGCATAAATACATAAACTACAACTGAGATTGTGATAACACTGAATACTGAGTCTAAATGCTAATTAACAGATATTTGAGTATACTTATACTAAATTACTGATAACTAAATAACTGTATCTGTTAGTCTTTATTCTGTGGAACTATACCGAGTTCCGTACTGAACTGAGTGACTGTGTCTAATAGTCCTGAATCTGTAGAACTGAACTGAGTTCTACACTGAGACTGAATCTAAAATTGAAACTGTGGAGGGTAATCATCTAATCGACATACCCCGCTCTGAACTAATTGGGGGTCCAACCTATAACCCCAGCTGGAAGGGTGTCAGTACCGTGCCATGAGTAAAGATAAGCTGAGTCACCCTCATCCGGCAGGTGCTCTGAATGAGGATGGTGGTATCCTTAACTGGCAGGAAGATCACCTCATAAACCCTCAACTGGCAGGTTGATTTCTTAACCTACGTTGGCTATATAGATCTGGAACACAAGGACTGCTTCTAAGGATTATACCCTCTACTGGCAGGTGAGTCCCCATCTGTGGGTTCACTCAGAGCTGAATCCTTCTCCTAACTAAAAAGACACTGGACTGATTTCTTGTTCATACTAAGCTTGACTGAGCTATTACTGATTATACTGTCTAACTGAACTGAACTGAGTTCACTGAGTTTCGTTGACTGATGGAATACTACTGAATTATGTTATTTGGCTGAATTTACTGAGGTCTGAACTGAATACTAAATTGGACTGGACTGATACTGAGTTTGCTGAGTTTTTTTTCCTAATTTCTGTAACTGACTGAGAGTACTGCTGATCGTGACATGACAGATACTATCCTGAGACTTACCATGGCTCTAGGTTATCAACTAAATTGTCAGGTATTAAATACCCCCAGGACTAGATAGCATAAATTATCAAACATGGTATAATCTCAAAACATGATAAATAACTATTTGATCATCATTAATTCATTAGGACATTCTACCTAACACTTGCTTGACATGAACTTGAATACATGCTAACATGATATAATTTTATTATTTAATTCTCATGAACAATTCATTAGACACTTGAAGGACATAATCTATGCACATGACACTAAAACAACATGTACACATCATAGTTCAATTCCATATTTACAACTTCAAGGGTTTAAACATGGTTTCACATGATAATGCACACATATTAATCAATTCCACATAAATCTGGTAGTAAATAATGAACTAGAAACTCCATTAATATGGTAATCATCAACACATTCAAATTCAACCATGAACTTTATCAAACTTATAAACTTGTAATTAAAAGGAGTTCTTGAACTCCAAGGGTGGAAGGGAACCCTTGGATTAACTATTGACATACCTTGGTTGCTAAACTCTTGAAGATTAATGGTGGAATCTTGAGCCTTGAATTTGAATTTAATCTCCTAGGGTTTTTGTTCTTGAGTGTTTTGAGAAAGAATGAATATAATTTGCTAATTGAGGGCTAAATCTCATGTTATGGGGGTTGAAATATGTGGAAAAAAGATGCAATTACCCCCAAAGATGTGGCTTTTTAATGACTAAAAATTAAACCATCGACGCACAGACCTACGTGTCGCGTCGGTTGCATCGACGTGATAGCCAATGCGCTGCATCGAGTTTCCATTAGTTCACTAAAAATTTCCACTGAGATCCATGGAAAATATTGATTGATGCGATTGCTGCCACGCTGCACCGAGATCGCATTGATGCACTATTTTGGATTCCCAAACGTGGTTCAAACGAGGTCCGAAAAATCTGAAACTCATCCGAGAACACCTATTGATATTCCTGATCATGAATCAATCTAAAGATCGATACTTTAAGGTCATAAAGGTCGTGAAATGGAGTTTCCAACTTACTAACTCAAAAATAATACTAAGTCTGAATGCTTAGCTAAAATTTTCTAAGTCTGGGACCCCTTAGCAAGCTTAAAAGACTGAGTTAAGCTTAGAATTTTGTGGTGTCTTACAATATCTCCCTTTGGGAACATTCATCCTTCAATAAGACTGATTAAACTGAGAATATTGATAGACTGGATTTAGACACTGGACATACACAACTGAAGCATGATTTTATGACTAAAATTACTGATATACTGAATTATCATACTGAACATGCATATCTGATGAATGAGTGTATAGCTGAACATGATTCATGAATGCATTATTGGGATTACTAATAAGCTGAGTTTATATACTGAACATGCATGTCTAATGCATGAGTACATAACTGATCTGATTCATGAATGCATGACTGAGTATGCAATGTTAATTGATACCAAGTTGGTAGCTGTATCTGAACATGAGACTGAGTAAATTCAAAGAAAATCTATTACATTGGACTGAGTCTGAGTTTGTGGAGAAAAGGTGAGGGTACTGGGTCTGCATGTCTACTTCTGCTTCCCAAGTAGCTCCCTTAACAGACTGATTCCTCCAAAGAAACTAGAGGGACTTCTTTATTCCTCAGTCTGTGAATCTGATAGTCAAAGATTTCGACTGGAATCTCTTCATAAGAGAGGCTGTTCTGAAAATCTATGCCCTCTATAGGAACAACGACTGCTGGGTCACCTATGAATTTCTTAAACAAGGACACATGGAACACTAGATGCACTGAAGCTAAGTCGAAAGACAATTCAAGCTCGTAAGCTACCTTTCCAAAAAGGCTGAGAATTCGGTAAGGACCGACATATCAGGGATTAAGTTTCACCTTCTTGCTAAACCTCTTCTCTTCTTTAATAAGAGAGATTTTCAAATACATAAAATCACCAATCTTGAATTCAAGATCCTTTCTACATACATCTGCGTATGATTTTTGTTGCCTCTGAGCTATCTTAAGCCTTTCCATGATCAACTGAACTTTTTCTAAGGTATCAAATACCAAGTCAGACTCTACCACTGCGGCCTCACCCACTTAAAACCAACTCATGGGAGATCTACACGTCCTCCCATAAAGCGCCTCAAACAGAGCCATCGGAATGCTACAATGATAGCTGTTGTTATATGCTAATTCAATCAAAGGAAATTGGTCATCCCAACTTCCTTTAAAGTCTATCGCACACGCTTGCAGCATATCTTCTAAAATTTGAATGGTCCTTTCTGCTTAACCATCTGTCTGAGGATGAAAGGATGTACTGAGGTAAACTTAGGTACCAAGACCCTTTTAGAATGCCTTCTAGAAAGGAGAGGTGAACTGGGTACCTCTATATGAGATAATGGACAACAAAACACCGTGAAATCTAACCAACTACTTGATATAGGGTTTGCCATAATCCTCAGCTGAATAAGAGGTATGGACTGGTAGGAAATAAGTTGATTTGGTCATCCTATCTATAATAACCCACATTGAATCATGATGGCGACGAGTATGAGGCAAACCTATCAGAAAGTCCATAGTCACTTCTTCCTTTTTCCAGGTGGGAATACTGAACTCCTGTATGAACCCACTTGGCTTCTGATGCTCGATCTTAACCTGCTGACATGTTGAGCACTTATCCACAAACTTTGAAATGTCTCTCTTTATCCCACTCCACCAATAGATATCCCACAAATCACGGTACATCTTAGTAGTCCCTGGATGAATAGAGCAGTGTGCACCATGCTCTTCTGCAAGAATTCGCTATCTTAAATCATCTACACCTAATATATATTGCCGAACCTGGCAGCGTAACACACCATCTCCCCCTTGGGAGAAAACCTCTACCTTCTGATCTCTGACTGATTCCTTTAACTTAGCTAGACTGGGATCCCTATCCTGCTTTTCCTTCACCTCAAAAACTAGGAATGATTCTGAACTTCTCTGCACCCATACACTACCTTCTGCTGAATCAACTAAGCGAATACCTAGTCGGGCAAGATGATGAACTTCCTGAGCTAACTTTTTCTTACCATCCTCCACATGAGAAATACTACCCATAGACATCTTACTGAGAGCACTAGCCACTATATTCGCTTTACTCGGATAGTACAGGACACTCATGTTATAGTCTTTTAATAATTCCAATCACCTTCTCTGATGGAGGTTTAGGTCTTTCTGAGCAAACACATACTGCAGTCTCTTATGATATGTGAACGCATCAATGTGCACACCATATAAATAGTTCCTCCATATCTTTACGGCAAAAACTAATGCTTCTAACTCAAGATCATGAGTAGGATAGTTCTTTTCATGGGGCTTAAGATGTCTAGAGACGTAGGCTATAACCTTACCTCTTTGCATCAAAACACACCCAAAACTGACTCTGGAGGCATCATAATATACCACAAACCCATTTAAACCATCTGGTAAAGTCAGGACTGGAGCTGTAGTGAGTCGAGTCTTCAACTCCTAAAAACTATTTTCACAAGAATCTAACCACTAGAATTTAATTTTCTTTTGAGTCAATCTGGACATAAGGGATCTAATAGATGAGAATCCCTTAATAAATCGTCATTTATAGCCAGCCAAGCCCAAGAAACTCTTGATATCTGATGGAGAGATAGGTCTAGGCCAGTTTCTCACAGTTTCTATCTTTTGGGGATCAACTCTAATGCCATCACTGGAAATGATATGGCCAAGAAAGGCTACTAACCTTTGCAAAAATTCACACTTACTAAATTTGGTGAATAACTAATGGTTTCTGAGAGTCTGCAATACTATTCTGAGATGGTCTGGATGATCATGCTCACTACGAGAGTATATAAGAATGTCATCTATGAAGACTATGATGAACATGTCCAAGTACTACTTGAACACATGATTCATCAAGTCTATGAAGGCTGCAGGGGCATTGGTAAGTCCAAAAGAAATTACTAAGAATTTGAAGTAACCATACCGAGTTTTGAAGGCTATCTTTGGGATGTCACATTCTCTGACTCTGAGCTAATGATAGCTTGATATGAGGTCTATCTTAGAAAAGTAACTATCATCCTAAAGCTATTCAGACAAGTCATTGATTCTGGGAAGTGGATACTTGTTTTTGACTATAACTTTATTTAGTTGATGGTAGTCAATACACATTCTGATAGAACCGTCTTTCTTACACACGAATAAAACTGGTGCACCCCATGAGGACATAATAGGTCTGATAAATCCCTTATTTAGGAGATTTTTAACTATTCTTTTAAATCTTTATGTTCTATTGGAGCTATTCTGTATGAAAGAATAGATATGGGCTGAGTATCTGGAAGAAGGTCTATTTCAAAGTTGATTTCCCTTTCGGAAGGAACTCCGAGAAGATCTTTGGGAAACACATCTAGAAATTCATATGCTACTGACATTAATTCAAGAGTAGGGGTTTCTGAACTCAAACGATATGGTAGACACATCCCTTAGATATCAGTTTTCTCACTTGAAGGTAAAAAATAAGATGATCCCTAAGAGCTGAAGTACTACTCCTCCATTCTAGGACGGGCTCATTCAGAAACTAAAATTGGACAATTCTATTTCTCTAGTGACTAAGGTATAGAAGGAGCAAAGCCAATCTATGTCGAGAATGACATCAAAATCAGTTATTTCTAATCCGAGTAATTCTACTGAAGTGACTTTCTGAGATATCATAATCATATAGTTCTTATATACTCGTCGGGATATGATAGATTTACCCACTAGATCTAGCAAAGCATAAATATGAAAATGGAAAAATTGTAACATACCAGTGACCACATCAGGAGAACTCTCTTGATCTTATCGGGACTGAAGAGTATAGAGTATATTTAGGCGCTGCCTACTGATGGCACTAGAAGCGGCACCCTACTGATTTGGGCGACCGAACTGAGCTGGGGGATGATTTTTTTGACCATGAGAACCTGAATGAGGACAATCTTTGACTCTGTATCCTGGCTTGCCACACTCAAAACATACATCGCTACCCACTCTACAGATACCCTGGTTGTTTCTGCCATACTTCTGACAAAGGGGATTGGTTCGGGCACTACTAACACTACCCTAGGGTTTAGGGCCTGGTGCCCTATCCCTATTACCGTCTCTGAATTTTAGCACAGGAGTAATGGCTGAGGACAGAGCTAAGACTAAAGATTTCGAGTGGAACTGAGAATAATTTCGACCCTTTGACTTAGGTTGAGCAAAGTTGAAACTACCTATTCTCGTTCTCTTTCTCTCCATCTCTTTCTCTTTATTCTTAGCCTCCTCTATCTACTGAGCATATACCATGAGCCTATATATGTACATCTCCTTAATAAGAATTGTAGTGCTACACTCTTTGACAATACTATTAGACATACCAGACACATACTCACTCATCATGGATTTTCTATCTGCCACTACATGAGGAGCATATCTGGATGATTGAGTAAACTTAAGAGATTACTCTTTCACTTTTATGTTGCCTTGCTTCAAATTTATAAAATCCAAAACCTTTGCTTTCCTCAAATCTAATAGGAAGAATCTATCCAAAAAAGTAGTGGAAAACTTCTCCCATTCTATGGGCTTTGTATCGGCGGCCCTCTTTGCTTTCCACTACTTGAACCATGAGTGACCCATATCCTATAACTGATATATGACTAAATCAGCACTTTCAATAGCAGTCACCCCCATAATATCAGTAACTTTCTGCACCTGGTCAAGAAATTCCTGAAGGTCTTCATCTGACTTAGACCCGGTAAAAGATGGAGGGTTCATTCAAGTGAAGTCCCAAATCCTAGAAGTAGTAG
Source organism: Capsicum annuum (assembly GCF_002878395.1). Classification (NCBI taxonomy): domain Eukaryota; kingdom Viridiplantae; phylum Streptophyta; class Magnoliopsida; order Solanales; family Solanaceae; genus Capsicum; species Capsicum annuum. The sequence continues at coordinate 128,240,370 of NC_061115.1, read as the reverse complement.
TATTGGCCACTGGGTTGGCCAGAAAAGTAGCTGGACATTTATTTTGGGTTGCCATAGAATGATCTAGGGTGGTGAAAGGTTCTTTGAATTCAGTGTGGGAGTCGTGTTCGTCCAGAGGATCTAGCTGGATGGGTTGGGGTTTTGGCTGGTCTCCCATTCCTCTTCCTTTAGTCCTCTTTGGAGGCATATTCTATAAATGGAAGAGAAATTTATATTAGATAGGGATTTTAACTGGAGATCATTCTCACTCGCACGACATGAATACTGAAAAAAGGGAAAATTTTCCTAAAATACCTCACAGCCTCCTATCCATCAGTATGGCACGCTATACACCCATGCACAAGATTCTACTAGATGCGGCTTTCAGACTTCCTAAGACTCTATTGAACCTTAGGCTCTGATACCAAATTTGTAATGCCCCAAGTTTGTACCTCAAATATTACACGGTGGTTATAATCCTGAAGGACCACAAGCTAACCCATGACCGGTACCTGTTACATTAACTTAATGATAATATTGTAATATATGGAAATTAGCTAAAGAACATGCTATAAAGTTCAATACTATAATAAAATTGAATATGATATAACAATACAAAAACTAAAACATCTGTTTGAAAATACTCTACTCTGAAGAGCCTCTAAACTATCTAACATGTGGAGTTGATGGGATAAGTCCCCAACTAACTCTGGCTACTGAAATAAAACTAAAATACAGAAATGATTATCATGTCTTTGAACTATGAGGACTCACCACTAACTCTAACTACTAAAAATCTGTAACTACTAGGGATGATTGGGAGCCCGTGCATCTGAACCTATGATATAAGATATCATAGCTCAAGACAAAAGTATGCGTTAGTACTTTGAATGTACTGGTATGCTAAGCGGGTAGGCTGAAATGCATGGGTTCATATGCATGAATAATACTGACTTAATGACATGAATATAACTTAATGAGAGTACATATATGAATACGTAAACTGTAACTGAGTCATGATAACACTAAATAGTGAGTCTGAATACTGATTAATTGATATCTGAGTATACTGATATTGAATTACTTATAACTGTATAACTATATTTGACAGTCTTGATTCTGTAGAACTATACTGAGTTTCGTACTAAACTTAGTAACTGTGTCTGACAGTTCTGAATTTGTAGAACTAAACTAAGTTCTATACTAAGACTGAATCTAAAACTAAGACTGTAGGAGGTAATCATCTAACTGATATGCCCCTCTCTAAACTGATTGGAGTCCAACTTGTAACTCCAACTGGAATGGTGTCAGTACCATGCCATGGGTAAAGACAAGTTGAGTCACCCTCATCTGGCATGTACTCTGAACGAGAATGGTGGTACCCTTAACTGGCAGGTAGATCACCTCATCAACCCTAAACTGGTAGGTTGATATCTCAACCTAAGTTGGCTATGTAGTTCTAGAACATAAAGACTGCTTCTATGGAGCACACCCTCTACTAGGAGGTGAGTCCCCATCTGTGGGTTCACTCGATGCTGAATCCTACTCTCAACTGAATAGACACTGGACTAATTTTTCATTCATACTAGGATTGACTGAGTTGTTACTGATTATACTGTCTAACTGAACTGAACTGAGTTCACTGAGTTCTATTGACTAATGGAATACTACTGAATTCTATTAACTGGCTGAATTTACTAAGGTCTAAATTGAATACTGAACTAGACTGGACTGATACTGAGTCTATTGAGTTTTTTTTCCTGAGATCTATAACTGAGTAAGAGTACTACTAACCGTGATATGACAAATGCTATCCTGAGACTGACCATGGCTCTAGGTAATCAGCTAAATTATCGAGTATTAAATACCTCCAAGACTCGATAGCATAAATTATAAGATATGGCACAATCTCAAATCATGATAAATAACTACTTGATCATCATTAATTCATTGGGACATTCTAGCAAACACTTGTATGATATGAACTTGAATATATGCTAACATGATATAATTTCATTATTTAATTCCCATAAACAATTTATCAAACACTTGAAGGACATAATCTATGCACATGACACTAAAATAATATGTACACATCATAGTCTAATTCCATATTTACAACTTTAAGCGTTTCAACATGGTTTCGTATGATAATGCATACATATTAATTAGTTCCATATGAATCTGGTAGTAAATCATGAACTAGAAACCCCATTAACATGGTAATCATGAACACATTCAAATTCAACCATGAACTTCATCAAACTCATAAAATTATAATTAAATAGAGTTCTCAAACTCCAAGGGTGGAAGGGAACCCTTTGATGAACACTTCACATACCTTGGTTGCTAAATTCCTGAAGATTAATGGTGGAATCTTGAGCCTTGAATTTGAAATTTAATCTCCTAGAATTTTTGTTCTTGAGTGTTTTGTGAAAGAATGAATATAATTTTCTAATTGAGGGATAAATCTCGTGTTATGGGGGCTGAAGGACATGGGATAAAGATCCAATTACCCCCAAATATGAGGCTTTTTAATGACTTAAAATTGAACCATCGTACATAGACCGATGTATCGAGTCATTAACATTGATGCGATAGCTAATGCGCCGTGTCGAGTCTGTGTTAGTTCAATAAAAATTACCTCTGAGAGCCAAGGAAAATATTGATCAATGTAATAGCCATTGTGCTACGCCGAGATCACGTCGATGCACTATTTTGGATTTCCAAACGTGGTTCAAATGAGGTCCAAAAAATTCAAAACTCGTTCGGAAACACCTACTGACATTTTTGATAATGAATCAATCTAAAGTTCAATACTTTAAGGTCATAGAGGTCATGAAATAAGTTGCCAACTTACGAAGGCCAAATTAATACTATGTCTGAATACTTAGCTAAAATTTTCTAAAATAATACAAAGTCTGAATACTTAGCTAAAATTTTCTAATCTTGGGACCCTTTAGCAAGCTTAAAAGACTGAGTTGAGCATAGGATTTTGTGGGGTATTACAGTGACACCAGGTTTTAGGATTATGGTATGATGTCTTTGGTCATATTTTCTCTCTTTCATTATATTGTGTGTTTTGTCTTTGTCCTAAAAGCCATACATTGGGGTATTGTTAATATTTTCTCTTTTGTGTCATTTTGTGTGATAGGTTGACTTTCTTGGCTTGTCGTGACAAGAGCCATCATAACCCTTAATTTTGGATTGTGACATATTGGTATTATAGCTAAGTTTATTAGTCTCAATAGTGTAAGAATGAGGTATCTAATATAGTCTTGTGGATTAGTACATAGACATCTGTATCTATTTTTAAGAGGTTATAAGATGTCTTTAGGAAATTTCCCTTATTTTGTTCATAAATCATATAGATTTTCTTCATACCTTGTGTTTGAAGTCATATTTCACTCTTTTTAGTGTAGATAGTGATGACTAAATCTCGTAAGGTTAGAGATACTGAGCCCTCTTTTGACAAGAGAGACCAATTTAAAGGGTAGGCTATGAGTCATGGATGGGCTTAGGGTAGTAGATGGGCATGTTGATCTTTCCCATCTAAGAGTAGTGCTAGGGGACTCTCCCTTGATCCCTGTGTTGAGCATGTTAGAGATGTAGGTCCTACTTTGGTTTCACTAAGTTCTTCTACCCTAGTCTTAAAAGGGTTATTAATTCACTTGTTGACCCATTTAGAGGGTGTTTTTTTGAGTATTCCTGGTGTTCTCCTAGCTCCAAGTATTATACATCCGTCTGTGCTAGGGTTTACTTATAGTGTTCCTCCAGCCCTAAGTTTGGATCCTCTAGTAGTACTTACTTTTACTTTTGGTAGTCCATAAATACTGAGTGTTATTCCTCCTTTAGTGTTTGCCTTTGAGTATGGTATTCTGAGATCAGAAGCTTACCCTTCATCTACGTTACCTCCTCAAGTGGGATCTCAGCCTGCCAGATTTAACAAGCATCCTCTTGTTGTGAGTATAATTATGACTTCTAAGGATTAGAAGAGGTTTGAGAGGTTCACTCATTTGAGTTCTCCTAGGTTTAGTGGTGATGAAGGTGAGGATGCCTATGAGTTCTTGATTAGATATCATGATAAGTTGCATAAATTGGGTTCTCCTAAGTTGCATGGTGTTGCATATACCACTTAATAGTTAAGAGATGTCACTAGGGATTCGTGGAGGTCACTTTTTAGTTATAGACCTCTCGATTCTCTCAAGATGACTTAGGATCAGTTTGCTGAGGCCTGTTTAGAGTGGTTGATGCCTCATAGTCTGAGGGATCAAATGATGGATGAGTTTGATCACCTGGAGTAGGGCTCTATAACTATTGTAGAGTATGAGGTATGTCATGCCTTGTTTAGATATTTCTATACTAGCATTACAACTAAATATTAGAAAATTTAAAAGTTCATGAAAGGGTTAGATATTTCTCTTTAGCTAGGTACATCTCAGATGTTAGTTTTTGGAGCATAGTTTTAGAGTATAGTGGATCATGCTAAGATAAATAAGGGTATTCTTCAAGCATCTCAGAGAGGCACCAAGAGAGTGCATCGCTTAGGCGAGTTTAGAGGTCACACTTCTCGAGGTAAGGATTCTAGAGGTTTTTATGGTTATCATAGTAGACCCGTGTAGGTAGCCTTGCCATATTCAAGTAGTGGCTCTTCTAGTTCAACATTTTTGGGTGGCCTTTCCAGTCTAGTCGTACCTCTTTTTACTGAGTTAGGCTATAAAAGTTATTATGTGTGTGATGAGATCAGCTATTTAGACAAAGAGTGTCCTTGTCATGTGTTTAGAGCTGCTCTTATTTCATCTATGAGAGGTAGGGGTTCTACCAAAGATTCATGAGGAAAAGGTGGTGGAGGTCATGATTGTATATGTGGGGCTATTCAGACTGTTGGTGGTTGTGGACAATGTACAGACTCATCACTTGGTTGAGAGGGAATATTTATCTTATTTGGCTCATATTAATGATACTAGTGTTGTTCACCTCTTTTTTTGGATGTTCACGAGTTTGTGAATGTCTTCCCTATGTATTTGCCTGGTATGCCTCTGGATCATGATGTCAACTTTGCTATTGATTTTAAGCCAGGCACCAAGACCATTTCTATTCCTCCCTATAGTATAGTCTATTAGATTTGAAAGAATTAAAGGATCAGTTTTAGGAGTTATTAGATAAAGGATATATCTGACCTAGTATATCACCTTGGGGTGCGCCTATGTTGTTTGTGAAGAAAAAGAATGGGTCTATACATATGTACATTAATTATCGACAATTGAACAAGGTGACAGTCAATAACAAGTATCCTCTACCTCAATTTGATGATTTATTTAATCAATTTCAAGGTGCTTTGATATATTTAAAGATTGACTTGAGGTCTGGGTTTCACCAGTTGAGGATTAGAGCTTTGAATATTCTAAATACAACTTTTTAGACTTAGTAAGGTCATTATGAGTTCTTGGTCATATCCTTTAGGTTGACCAATGCGCCAGCTGCATTCATGGAGTTGATGATCGGGTATTTTGATCATATCTTAATTCCTTTTTTATAGTATTTATAGATGATATCTTAGTTTATTCCAAGAGTATAGTAGATTATGAGGAGCATTTGCGAATTGTGCTTTAGATATTGATGGATGAGAAGTTGTATCTAAGTTCTCTAAGTGTAAGTTTTGGTTGGAGTCGGTCTCTTTTTTGGGTTATTTGGTGACTAAGGAAGGTATTATGGTTGATCCATCCAAGATTACAACGGTTTGTGATTGGGCTAGGCATACTTTGCCCACTGAGATTCAGAGTTTTGTTGTGTTGGTAGGTTACTACTAATATTTTTTAAGGATTTCTTATCTATTGCAGCTTCAGTGACCAAGTTTACTAAGAAGAATATTTTCTTTTAATGGTTCGATACTTGTAAGGCGAGCTTCTAAAAGCTTAAGGATTTGTTGACATTAACTCCTATCTTGACTTTGCCCAAGGAGGGCGTGGGTTACCATCTTTTGTGACGCTTTAAATATTGGGTTAGGTATTATGATGATATAATAGGGTAAAATAATTTTGTATATGTCTCGTTAATTGAAGCCTCATAAGAAGAATTACCCTATGTATGATTTGGAGTTATGCACAATCATTTTTGCTTTGATGTTGTGGAGGAACTACTTGTATGGAGTTCATTGTGAGATTTTATTGGATCATCATAGCCTTCAATATTTCTTTACCCAGATAGATCTAAATATGAGGCAGCGTCATTGGCTTAAGTTGCTTAAGTATTATGACTTGACTATTATCTATTATTCGGGCAAGGCTAATAGAGTTGGGGATGCCTTGCTCCAGAATTCAGCTAACATGGGTAGCTTGGAGTTTCTTTTGACCTAAGAGAGGTCGTTGGACTTAAGGGTTTAGTCTTTGGCTAATAGATGGTTCAACTTAGTATTCGACGTTTGGGTGTATTTTGGCATTCATGAAGGCTAGGTTTTCTTTGATGGAGAAAATTCAAGCTCATCATTTTGCTGATGTTGGATTGAGATTAATTTGGCATAAGGTGTTAAGTGGTAAGTCTAACGAAGGCACACTCAATTTTGGTGATATTTTAAGGAAATAAGGCTGGGTTTGTGTACCGTGAGTGGATGATTAGATTAGATTGACTTTAGAGGAGGCCCATTGTTCCAGGTATTCAATCCACCGAGGAGTGACTAAGTTGTATCATGATTTGAGACAACATTACTGGTGGGGTAGTATGGGGAGAGATATAGTGTATTTTGTAGCTTATTACCTATGTTGCTAGCAGGTGATGGCTGAGCATTTGAGGCTTAGTGGATTGATTCAAGGTTACCCATTCCCGAGTAGAAGTGGGAGCGAATTACTATTGACTTTGTGACTGGGTTGCCTCGTACTTTGCATGGTTTTGTTAGTGTTTGGGTCATGTTTTAGTGATTGACCAAATTTTCCCATTTTATTCTGGTTTAGTTCTCTTTCAATGTCGAAAGCTCAGCTCGTATCCATATTCGATAGATTGTGTGTCTTCATGGTGTGCCAGTATTTATCTCCTCAGATTAAGGTTTAGTGTTCACATCTCACTTTTGGAAAAATTTTCAGGATGAGTTAGGTACTCGGGTTGATATTAGTACAATATTTCACCCCCAGACTGATGAGCAGTCAGAGCAGACTATTCAGGTTTTGAAAACTATACTCTGCGCTTGTGTGATAGACTTTGGTGGTCAGTGGGAGCATCATCTAGCTTTGACGGAGTTATAATAACAACTACCATTCTGTTATTGATATGGATCCTTTTGAGGCCTTGTATGGTAGATGTTTTCTCCCTTCGATTGGTTGGTTTTAGGTTTCTGAGGTTAGACCTTGAGACACATACTTACTTTATGAGTCTTTGGATAGAGTTTAGATCATTCTAGATAGACTCCGAGGGGCTCAAAGTAGGCAGAAGTGCTATACATATTGTAGACTTTATGCCTTGAGATTTAGAGTTGGTGATCGTATTTTTCTTTAAGCTTTGCCCATGAAGGGTGTGATGAGGTTTAGGAAGAGGGGCAAGCTTAGCCCCAGGTATATTGGGCCATTTGAGATTCTTTGAATTATTGGTGATGTGATTTATGAGTTGGCCTTGCCCCCAACTTTATTAGTTGTTCATCAAGTTTTTCATGTTTTTATGTTTTGCCATTACATTTCAGATGAGTCTCATGTCATTTGTTTAGATTCTGTTCAGCTAGATAAGAGGTTTTCTTTTGTTGAGGAGACTATCTCCATCTTGGCTAGATATGTCCGATGGTTGCATTCCAAAGTTATTATAGTAGTTAAGGTCCAGTGGAAGCCCCGATCTATAGATGAGGCTACTTGGGAGGTCGAGTTAGATATGCGTTGTTCTTATCCCCAGCTTTTTGCTGATTCAAGTATTTTTCTTTTTCTTTAGTTCGAGGACAAACTAAATTTTTAGTGTTGAATAATGTAACGAACTTATTTTTGACGATTTATGTGAAATATTCATTTTTGTATGTTTGACCATTTTACCCCTCCTCATGGTTGCATTGTGGCATTTTTGGGGTGTAGGGATGATTGGCATGATTCCTGGTGCATTTCAGTATAGTTTATAAAAAATTATGGTCTTTGGTCACTTGACAAGCCTTATAGTTGACATTGGTCAATATTTGTTCATCTATGTGACGGATGGCAAAATGGACTACGCCAACAGATCTAAAACATTGATTTTAAGGTGGTAACATAGTTGGTATGGTTTTATTGCTTTTATATCTCATTTCAACCTTTTCTTCGAAAAGTTGTGAAATTGGGTTTTGGGGGTCAACTTTGTGAAAACAATATTTTTTTGAAATTCTGATATTGCCATTGAGTTCAGAGCATCGAATTTGATAGGGTATCATAGTTTATTTGCATTCACGAGATTCCAAATGAATTTCAAGGGGTCTGCGGAGACTTGGAGACAAAGTCTCTAGCTGGTGATGGTGCACCTACCGCATTTGAGACTCAGCTGATCATCCCTAAGTGTCGATATGTGACATGTTGGTCCCAATTTCAAGACTCGCTTATGCGACGGGTCAGTCGCATACGTGATAGTTGGCCTCTATCCAGGTACCCTGTACCTGACCCAGGCATCGCGTATGTGATGCCTGGGTCCTTTATATACCCATGTTTCACCATGTTTTAGACTTGAAGCATATTGTTTCATGATTTTGAGCAATTTCTCCCACTTTGAAGGTTGGGTGAACTCCATCAGACCCATTTCTACTACTTTCTCAAAATTTTATAATCTAATTCTTGTTTTAACACGAATTATAAAATAAAAATTGGAGATTTATTCCCGTAAGGCCTAAAAATTATAATTCTCTAATTTAAACCTTGATTTCAACTTATTTTCACTTGGATGAGTTTCTAATCTTATAATTTTTATTTTTCTTTAATTTCATCTTCAAATCAACTTCAATTATTGAGTTTAAAATGAATTTTGAGGACTTTTGCCCGTAAAGCTAAATCATGGTTTTTCTTAAATTGGAACCTCATTTTAACTCATTTTTTCTTGAGTTTTCATCTGTAAACTCCTAAAAATATGGGTAACATGTTTGAAAAATAAAATTACAATTTTACTATTCTTTTTTGAAAACCCATTTCGAGGGGACCGTTTTGACTTCGATTAAAAAATATGCAATATGGGTATGGTTGGCTTTCTTTTGAAGGATAGATTTTGTATTTGTATGATTTAGTTGATTCTGAGTTTGTTCGTAAGAAGTAAGATTTCAGACTAAAGGCTTTCGAATCAATTTTAGACATTCGAGGTAGGTTATGGCTTAAGTTTCTTCAGATCGGGTTGGGTAGTTAATGCTGATAGAAAAACATGTTAAGGGTGTGGAAAATCATGAAGATGGCTATAATTATGGTGTTATGTTCATGTAGGGGACAATATATTATTGTATTTGATGGTTTTGGAATATTGTTTGCTATGTGTGACCATGTGGGGTACTATAGGATATTGTTGGTTGTGAATACATGAAATTAACTGTGTCTTGTATAATGAAAAAGCCTAATATGGTATCAATGGTGTATTTAATGTATTCTACTCTCATGGCATATGGTTTATGTTTGAATTCATGGATGGTTGGAAATATTGAGTGGATTATTGGCTTTCTTGGTTGATATATTGGTTGGATATGAAAATACTCATTCTAGTTGGTTGTGAGCATTACATCCTCAAATCATATACATTTACGAAACATTGGTATCACCATGAAAATACTGAAAATACCGGGAACACTAGCTTTTTCTAACAGAAAATGTGACTATTTAAAACCTCTACCAATGAATATGCCGAAGAGGACTTATGAATATTGGTATTGGATATCGGTTGTATACGGGTTGACAAACCCCCATGGGTCCTACGTTAGGAAGCTTTAGATCTATAGGTGTATACGGAGGTTGTGTGACAACCTCGGGAATCATCATCATCATTATTAGCATTATAATCATCACCTCTATTACATTTGCATTTACTTTGTACATTTCCGTGATCTATTATTTTCCTTGATGTGATACCTATCTATATGTATTTCTTTCTTCATATTCATATGTGTGATACCTGTATACTTGTACTTCTCTTTCGTATTGTTATGGTGTACGTAAATCTTATAGAATTATTAGTGGAGATGGTGTGGGCTACTGTTTGGGACATTTTCTGATTATAGGTGAATGTGCCCTTAGTGTGTATTTTTTATGCTTTATTTTCTACTTTGTGCAGTTGTCCTATGATACCTATTAAGTACAAGTGGACCGTGCTCACCCCTACTGTGCCCTTTCGGTGCAGATCCAGGTTCGAGTGCCCCTTATAATGGTTGATTTGAGTGACATTTGGAGCATTTTGAGGTAGCAATGGATTTCTTGCAACCAAAGTTGGTTACTGCCATTCCTTATCTAGATTATGTCTTTATTTTTATTCAGAGACAGAGTTGTTCCTGTTTTGAAAACCTTATGTATTTTTGATATCGAGTTGTACTAGTTAATTCTGACTATGTGACACCGGGTTTTGGGATTATGGTATGATGTCTTTGGTTATGTTTTTCTTCTTTCATTATACTATGTGGTTCGACTTCATCCTAGAAGCCTTACATCGGGGTATTGTTATTATTTTCCCTTTTGTATCAGTTTGTGTGATAGAATTAATTGTCAAGGCTTGTCGCGACAAGCACCATCATGACCCTTAGTTTTGAGTCGTGAAGACAAATCATTGAGCTTTTGGAAGCTTGCCTCATGAGCATCAGACAATTGAAAGAAAATCTTCTTTTGAGTCAACTTAGTCAAAGGAGCCATAATAGACAAAAAACCCTCAACAAAGTGCCGATAATAACCTACCACACCAACAAAACTCCAAATCTCAGTAGGAGAAGTATGCGTAGCCTAATAACGAATGGTTGTAATCTTGGTTGGATTGACCATAATACCATTCTTGGTCACATCATGACCCAAGAAAGAAATAGACACCAACCAAAACTTACACTTAGAGAACTTAGCATACAACTTCTCATCCCTCAATCTCTAAAGCACAATCCACAAATGCTCCTTATGGTCGGCCTCCCTCTTAGAAAAACCAAGTTATCATCTATAAATACAATGTCAAAAGAGTCGAGATACAATCAAAATAACCGATTCATCAACTCCTTGAAAGCAACTGGGCAATTCATCAACCTAAAAGACATGACCAAGAACTCATAATGACTTTACCGAGTCTGAAAAAGCTGTTTTTGGAATATCCAAAGCTCTAATTCTCAACTAGTGATACCTACATCTCAAATCAATCTTCAAAAACACCAAAGCACCCTGAAGAGAGATCGAACAATTCATCAATAAGAGAAAGGGGATACTTATTCTTAACTATCACCTTGTTTAACTGTCGATAATTAATACACATATGCATAAACCCATCATATTTCTTCACAAATGGGATAGTTTCTCCCTAAGGTGATTCATTAAGTTGGATAAATCCCTTACCTAACAACTTCTACAACTGATATTTCAATTCTGTTAACTATGCTAGGGCCATCCTATAAGGAGGAACAGAGATAGGCTGGTGCCCCCACTCAACATCAATATCAAAATCAATATCACAATCCCTTGGAATACCAAACAAATTTGAAGAGAACACATCGGTGAACTCATGGATTGTATGAATAGAATCTAAAAGAGGTAGTGAAGTAACACTATTATCACAAATATGGGCCAAAGAAGACAAACATACCTTCTCAACCAAGCAATGAAACTGAAGGAAAGATATAACTCTCTTGGGACCCGAATGAAGCATATCCTTCCAAGTTATCCTCGGCACACTCAGCGAAGCTAAGGTCATGACCTTAGCATAAAAGTCTAGGACAATATGATAAGGAGCTAACCAATCCATACCCAAACTGAAATCAAATCTACCATGTCTAAGATAATTAGATCTACCCAAGTCTCATGCCTAGAAAAGGTCATAACAAAGATCGATACACCCGACCCACCACTAAAGAGGCTCCTATAGGAATCAAAACTTGAAGAAAATATGCTGACACATAGGAGAAATTTAACCTCAGATTAAATAACACAAATGCAGATCTAAAAAAAACAAGGACGATACCTGTGATAACAATGTCGAAATCCTCTACTCTGGTCTGGAGGGTATTACATAGCACTATCCATAACCACCACCCGATTGAGTATCCCCATGACCATCACCACGGGCACCACTACTTTTGCCTCACACACCTATAGTAGAACCTCTACCACTCACTGTCGATATAGGAGTAGGCCTGAAAACTATGGCGGGGACAGTTCTTCACCAAATGGCCAACCTCATCACATATAAAGCAACCTCTATGGCTTGACTCAATAGGGATAGGTAGGGCTGAGATAGAATAACCATGCAAAGCTATTAAACCAGAAGACCCACTACCTGGACCTTGCAAGGCTGTTTACATGGATCTGCCATGGTACCCGTAGAAACTTTTAGATTTTCTGCCTCGAGGAGTGTGACCTTTAAACTCATCCTGACGGCACACCCTCTTGGTTCCTTCTAAGACACTTGAAGAATAGAATCAGACATTTTAGCATGGTACACTATACTCTGAAATGATGCCCTCAACACTACTATCTGGTAATAGCAAGATGAATCAAAACATCCAACACCTTCACAAACTTCTAAATCTTTTCAGACTTGATGGTGATACTAGCATAAGAATATCTACAAGGCATGGAAATATTCCTCATACTTCATAATAGTCATAGAGACTTGATCCAGGTGATCAAACTCATCTCTTATCTGATCGCTTAAATTGTAAGGCACAGACCTATCTAAAAAGGCCTCAGCAAATTGATCCTAAGTCATCTCTAGAGAACCAAGAGGTCTACAACTAACAGGTGACCTCCACCAATCCCTGGATGCATCTTTCAACTGGTAAGTAGTGTAAGAAACCCCATATGACTCAAGTAATCCAAGATTATGCAATTTATTTCTATAATTAATCAAGAACTCATAGGCATCCTCACCCACAACACCACTGAACCTAGGAGGACCCAAACAAGTGAATCTCTCAAACCTCTTCTGATCTTTAAAAGACATAATTGTACTAGTAATAATAAGAGGCATAATAAATCTAATTGGATGGTATCCTACGTAATAAGGTAACATAAATGAAGGTTGAACTTATAATCTCAGAATAGCATACTCAGATGCAGGCATGGAAGAAGGAACAACAGTCAGAGTTATGGACTACCATAAGCAGATGTCAATACTACTGAGGATCCACACTCAGAACTAAAAGAACACCATAGGTAAACCTCAGCATATACAGGGGTACATTACTTGAAGCTGAGAAAATCCAGGTATACTAAGGAGCACCCTCTAAATAAGTCAGAAAATGAATCAACAACCCCACTAAGACTGGGTAGAAGAACTCTGTGGAATTAGAGTAGGCCCTATATCTCCATCATGCTCAACCTGATGCTCAGGGGAGATCCTTTTAGTGATACCTTTAGAAGGGGTGAATTCCTGTAACCATCCACTATCTCAGTTCCATCCATGGATTTCAAATCACCCTCTAGACTGAGATGTCTTCTCGAATGATAGCTCCATATTCCTAATCTCATGGGATCTAGTCTCCACCATCAGCACAGAAAAGAGTGAAACTCTATTTAGAATACAGGGTATGGAAAGAAATTCATACGTTATAGAATGGAATAAGGGAGGCTTCTTAAAGATATCTTATAGACTCTCATATATAGATATAGACATATATGTACCAATCCACATGACTCCACTAGAAATTCTATTCTTACACTGATTAAACCAATGAACCTGGCAGCTCTGATACCAATTTTTCATGACACAAAAAACACAGGTCATGATAGCACTTGTCGCGACAAGCCTTGATAAGTAAGCCTATCACCCAAACTAATATAAAGTAAGAAAACAATACCAAAACCTAAGGTAAGGCTTCTAGAACAAAGTTGAGTCATGTATAAACCATAACAATGAAAAAATACATAACAAAGATACCATAAGTCTCCCAAAATCTGGTGTCACAATATAGGAACTAACTAAGTACATCTTAAAATCAAAATATACAAACTGAAAGTCCAAAAAGAACATAATCTATCTTTGAATACAAAATAATACATGAACTAGATAAGAACAGGTAGTAGAGCAATTTCAGAAAGCATAGACTTACCGCTACCTTAAAAATACTCCAAGCACTGCTCGAATCATCTATCATGCGGCACACTCGTACTTGGATCTGCATCAAAAGGATACAGTAGGGATGAGTACGGTCTGTTGTACTTAGTAGGTATCATTGGCCTATTGAAAAAGTTGAAAATAAAGCATATAATAAATACACACTATGGGTACGTCACTTGCTATAAAAAAAATATCCCAAATGGTAGCCCACACCGTCTCTACTAACAATTCAATAATATACACATATACCAAAATACAAGTACAAAAAAGAAGCACAAATAGATAGATATCACATCAAGAATAAAAATACAACACTGAATGTATAATGTATGAAATACAATAAAATTGATGATGATGATGATGTGATACACGAGGTTGTCATACAACCTCTGTATATACCTACCAAGTTGTGATCTTGAGGTAGGACCCTTAGAGGGTTCTTCAACCAATATAAAATCCAATAACCAATATCAATCCAATATCCATAACTCTTCTCTAGCACAAACATTCGCAGAGAGTTTTTAAAGATGTCACATTTTCTATTAAGAAAAGCCAATATTTCTATGGTGGTACCAATGTTTCATGAATTTATATGACTTAAGAATGTAATGCTCACACCAACCAGAATGAGAATTTCCAAGTCCAACTAATAAACCGACCATGTGAGCCAAAAATCCACTCAATATGCCAACCATCCATGAATCTAATATAGTCCATAAACCAATAGAGTAAGATACACACAAATATGCCATTTGATACCACATAAATACCAACTTAGATATTTTACATCAAGAAACCAACCAATTATATCATTCCAAGCCAAAAACATCATATAAGACCCCACATGATCACACATAGCAAATAATATCTCAAAAATTACAAAATAACAACAACACAGGCCTCCACACGGGAACACAACCATAATAAATTCATTTTCATGATTAGTTCCCACACTTATAACAAGAGTTTATACCAATATTAACTATCTAAGCCAGTCTAAAGAAATTTAAGTCATAACCTACATCAAATAAAAAAAAATCCAAAAGCCTTTTAGTACAAAGCTTTCTCCAGATGAATGGACCCTGAATCAACTAAAACATATAAATATAGAATCTACGTGTCAAAAAAATTTAATGATAATCATATTGCCTATTTCTGAGTAGAGATCAAGATAAACCCCAAAATGGGTTTTTGAAAAGAAAGGTTAAAATTGGAATTTTAATACAAAAATATATTCCCGATTATTCAAGGAAGACATAGAAGAAAACTAAAGTGAAAATGGGTTGAGATTGGGGTTTAAATTTGAGAACTACTAATTTTAGCCTTCAAGGACAAAATCCCCAAATTCCACTTTTGAATTCAAGTTTTAACAAGATTTAAGTGACAAGAATCAAAGAAAAGTAATTAAAATAGGGATTTGGATATTACCCAAGCTCAAAAATGGAAGGAATTGCGCAAAAACTCAAAATCCCAAGCTCTAAGTGTAAAAAATGGTGAAAATTATGAAAAGGTGTATATAACCCACCCAGGCATGGCTTAAGCATTCACTAGCCCGCTTAAGCGGTCAAGGCTGCCTAGGTCACTTAATCCAATCAAGAGTCACTTAAGCGACACTTGTTTAAGTATACCCTAGGCCACTTAAGCAACACTTGTTGGTACAAGCCAGGTCACTTAAATGACTGGTTGACTTCTTAAGCAAATGCACCAGCTGAGTGGTGCATCAGCTGACGACTTAGAGAATTCCAAGTGTCCATAGTGATACAAGAAAGACCAAGAGCACAATAAAACAAACACCAAAAATAGTCCATAAGAAAAATCATAGACTATCTAGGTGACCACTCTCGGATTCGCTACTTATAACAAGAATATGGAGAATAACAAGTGTTTTACACACGAAGCCAGCCAACCAAAAAATTATATTAACACAATATAATGAAGAACAACAATGTTACACCAATAAGAACCTACATGTTCAACAACAAATGACGGAAAACCAAAACAAAAAATAAGAAACAAGGATAGATAGTTAGATATAATGAAGTTGTAATATTAGGAGACCAAGAGCCTATTCCACTCTCGGACCCTTAACACCACACACAACACGTACCTAAATCTTACAATGACACGAGAGGGGCATCTACTTCTCAAGCACCAACGTATCAAGAAATACACCACATACAAATGATTCAACCTTTGTGTTAGGCCCTAGTTTTGGTTGGAGTCTCTCTCTCTCTAATAGGAGTGTTCTTACAATATCAAGAATAAACTAAAGATATAAAACCCTACAATGTTATATTTATATTACAATACAGGTAGTGGACGAAATACAAAAGAGCCCTTCCATTAAAAGGCTCCAAAGTCGTCCCATGGAGTGCACTTTAAAATCGATTTTGGGCCTCCTTCATACTTGGAATTGTGCACTCATTAGGTGGTCTTCAAAAATGCTCAAAAAGTTTCCATGGTCATGATCATACTTGTATCATCCTCTCCATCTTGAGAGAAATTTCTACAAATTCATGACCTCACCTCTTTTAGAGAGGTATCTCACACGGTCCCTTATATGGCCACGCATCTTCTACTTTCTCCTCAACTTAAATTTTAACCTCTTTGTTCTCTCTATCTTAGGGCTTGCCATCAACCTTAGACAATTCAATTACCACTTTCTCTCCTAGGTAGCATAACTTTCCCTCTCTTAAGATCATATTCTTCTAGTTTGGACACTCACTAGCCTTGTGCCCCCACCCTTGATACTTGAAGTATTGAAATCCCTTAGAATTGGAAGTAGAATTCAATTTACTTTCATACCTTGGAGGCTATTTTTTAATAGCCTTGGGGATCTCGAGTTAGGCAGCCACGAATGAGTTTTCTTTAAGCTCCTTCTCTACCTATAAAGCTGCTTGGAAGATGCCCTCTATGGTGTCAAATTTGTGAAGCATCATGCGAGTGGAGATGTCCTTATTTAACCCAAACTTGAAGCACAAAATGTCATGACTTACTTGCTCTCCCCAGTGGTCAAGTTTCAACATCAATTGTTGAAACTCATCGTAGTAAGCCATGACACTCTTGCTCTTTTGCCTCAAATTGTACAATTTGGAAAGGAGCTCATGCCTATAAGTCTCGGGCAACTTTGATAGAGTTTATGCCCAAGTCTCCAATTTTGGTGGGCTTTCCTCACCTCTCGGCCTAGCTCCCCATGTCTTTCCCTCATTTTTTCTTCCCTCAAGTAAGAATTACCATAGACTCCATACCTTCTATGTCGTTCTTCCCCACCATATCTTTCCACACGGTTTGGTTAGTTTGGGTTAGATGGGTTTAGATTGGGTGAAAAGTAAGGTTTTTGGTCTAGTAGAGCTTGAAGTACCTTTTTCACATAAGGTTCTTCAACTAAAACCAAGGAGGAGGTTGTCCCCCGATCATCTCATTCCCAAACTATTTAATATACTCTCACCACGTATTAGCATACCCCTCAAAATAAGATATCGCATAGGAACTCTTCTTTTCCTCGGTGAGGTCATTGAGTTGGAATATATTGTCACACAATGACTTCCAAGCAAGATACGCTTCAGGATCACTCTCACCATTTAAGATTGGGAGACTAAATTTGATAGAGTTTATTCCTAAGTCTCGATTTTGGTGGCCTTTCCTCACCTCTCGGCCTAGCTCCCCATGTATACCTCTCATTTTTTCTTCCCTCAAGTAAGTATTACCATAGACTCCATACCCTTCATGTCATTTTCCCCATCATATCCTTCCACACGGTTTGGTTGGTTTGGGTTAGGTGGATTTGGATTGGGTAAAAAGTAAGGTCTTTGGTCTAATAGAGCTTGAATTAGAATGTGAGGCCTTTGGTTAAGTGGAGGGATTGGGTTTGGTGTTGGTATTTGGGTTCCAAATCCTTCTTGTTGGACTTGGTGAAGTGGAGGGTAGGTTGGTCTATCAAACTCTCGGCTTTGGGAAGTATTTGGTGGTTGTCTCAGTTGATTGATCATTTGGTGTAACATTTTGGGGGAGATGGTAGGGAAATTGTTTTGATTATGTCCACTCAAGGATGCATGATAGTATTGAGGAGTAAAGGGGCATCTCCATTGGCTTTCCACTTGTTCCAATCTCCCACTCATAGTAGATACATCCTCTTTCAATGGTATTACATCCCCCTTCACCAAAGACACATCCGTTTCTAACTTCCCAAGACTCACTTGCATTTTTTCCAAAGTGCAGTTGAGGCCCTCAATAGAAGCCATAAGGATATTGGTATGATTGTTACCCACAGTTTGGGAGGTCGTTACCTCCATTGAAATGTACCTAATAAAAACACCTACAAAATAATAAACGAGTTAGTTGTAAGAGAAAGGTCCTCACACTCTTTCTTTAGTTCTTTGCCTCTCAGTTTTTTCACTCAATCACACAAGTGTGGCAAGATTTATTATATTCCGTGCTTGATAGGTGAACCAAAAATCTATAGAATCAATGAAACAATAATAAAAGGACACATGAAGGATCATAAATACGAAGAACGGCTACAAAACTTACTTACAATTTAGTGTTAACACGTAAGTTAGTAATGGAATCAATAAGAGAAACAACAAAATGAAACTAGAAGATATAATTTTGAGCTTAAAATGGTCATGTGAACAGTGATTTTGGTGATATGGCACCCCTTAATTGGTCACGGCCCTCACAAATTTTCAACAACTTAAAGTTTCTAGTCCTTATACACCTTTTGGAATGGATGACTAAATATTGGAGGGAAAATAATGTCTTGTACTCCTTTTCAACTTTTCAAACTCAAAAGAGTGAGATTTGACTTTACTAATTCCACAAAACAAGGCCCCTTGTTTTAAGGAAAAGTCAAGTCTAGGAAGTGATGTGTGCAAGTCTTCTCATAACAACTTTACAACCTTTATCTTACAACTTTTTGGATCTATTTGTCTTTTGGTTGTTTTAAGTTGCAAGAATAGATGAAAAATAATATGAACACCATAAAAACCTTCAATAACTCAACAACAACACAACAACAAGGTTCATCCCAACGTCAACAACATACTATACGGACAAGAACAACGTCTTCAAGGCTAGGCCAACTCCAATTTCACTTCAATATGGTCAATATATTAAGCTCAACTTTAGATCTTGACACTCTTTGTGCTAGTGAAAGAGATATCAACAAAAGAAATACACTATACAAACAAAAGAACACCAAGATCTAAACACACAAACACCAATCTCGGCCAAGACAACAACACAACATAATTTTCTCATCCAAGACCAAGATGGACAATTTTTTTTCTAGAATTTTTAGACTTCAACATTTTTTTTTGTATATTCACTCTTTAACCCAAGATTGATCTTGTTAGAAAAAAATAAAATAGGGCTCTAATACCAAATGATACAAGGATGACAAATAACACAACAAAACAAACACCAAAAATAGTCCACAAGAAGAGAAATCGTGTACTATCTAGGTGACCACTCTCAGATTCACTACTTTAACAAGAATAGGGAGAATAACAAGTGTTTTACACATAAAGCCAGACAACCAACAAACTATATTAACACAATATAATGAATAATAGAAAGGTTACACCAACAAGAACCTACAAGTTCAACAACAAAACATGGAAAACCAAAACTAAAAACAAGAAACAAGGATAGATAGTTAGACACAATGAAGTTGTAATCTTAGGAACCCAAGAGCCTATTCCACTCTTTGACCCTTAAAAACACACACAACATGCACCTAACTCTTACAATGACACAAGAGGGGCGTCCACCTCTCAAGCACCAACGTATCAAGTAATGCACCACACACAAACAATTCTACCTTTGTGTTAGGCCCTAGTTTCGGTTGGAGTCTCTCTCTTTCTAAGAGGAGTGTTCTTACAATATCAATCATAAACTAAAGAAATAAAACCCTACAATGTTATATTTATATTACAATACAAGTAGTGGACAAAACACGAAAGAGCCCTTCCATTAAAAGGCTCTAAAGCCGCCCATGGAGTGTACTTCAAAACCAATTTTGGGCTTCCTTCACACTTGGACTTGTTCACTCTTTATGTGGTCTTCAAAAATTCTCAAAAAGTGTCCATGGTCATGATCATACTTGTTTCACATGGGCCCCTCGAGATTCATTCGAAATCTTTAGAATGCAAATGAACCATGCTACCCTATCAAATTCGATGCTCTGAACTCAATGGTGATATCAGATTTTTAAATAAAATATTATTTTCATAAATTTGAGCCCCAAAACAATTTCATAACTTTGTAAATCAAGGATCGAAATGAGATACAAAAGCTATAATACCACACTAACCATGTTACTAACCTAATATCGACGTTTTGGATTTGCTAGTATAGTTTATTTTCCCATTCGATGCATAGAATAACAAATGTTGACTGAAGTCAACCAATAAGCCTTTATAACTACTAAAACCACAAACTCTCACAAACTATATCAATATACTTTGGGAACTGTGCCAATTATTCCAATACCAGAAATACCACAAAGAAACTATGGGGAGGCATGAAATGGTCAAAATATATAGAAATGAACAATTCACTAAAATCACTAAAAATTAGGTTGTTATAATTGAGAAAATATATTTATATACTTAACAAAATTTCCTGACTTTTTTTTTGCATGGCTTGACTTAACTTGACTTGGTGATAATATATTGACTTGCTGATTTGATTTCTAATTATTGTTTGTTTATTGTTATGCTAAGTGTATGTTTGTTAGGCATGGATTAACTTTTTGTACTATATCTTAGTTATATGTTCATATTCTCATTTTGGATTGTCCAATTGACCCTACCATTACAGTATTATTCTTGTGTGCTGATACTATACCTACATTTACTTTTATAAGTGCGGTGTATATTCTAGTGGCTTCTACGAGACCTCACTTGTTACTCCAATAGTTTAATTTGGATTCAAGAGTGAGCAGCATTTTTTGATATACTATAAATCTTTCTTGGATGCTGAAGTTTTTATTTTTGGACTTACATCTTTCATTTTAGTTTTGGGGTTGCATTCTCTTCTTGAAATCCTTAGTAGTTTTGGTACAAATGACTTTTTATTTCTAGATATGGTTTTAGTTAGGTACAATATTCCTTTGTCAAGTCATACTTATGTTTTTTCCTTAGACTTGATGTTTTATTGATGGATTAGTTTTATTATTTCTTTTAAGCATTGATTTTGGAATGATAAATTAAGGTAGATGGCTCTCCTACCGATTAAGTTGTATAGGTGCAACTCATGAAAGATTTGGGTCATGATAAAGTTAGTGTCAAATCCTAAGCTCATCGATCTCATCATACTAATACAGGTCCAGTAGAGTCTCACAAAATGGTACTAAGATGGTTGTACTTTTGTTTGAGAGGCTATAAGACTTTAGGTAATCTGTCATTCTTATTTCTTTTATGCTATAACTTGATTCCAATTGGTATTTGGCAATACAAATCGGTATCTAATTTTTTTATTCTTTTGTTTATAAATGGTGAACACTAGGTCCAACAAAACTTAACCAATAACTCCCACACTAATCTCTCTATCTGCGAAGCCAGTCAGTAGGGAAAGAGAGTGAATTAGAGCAAGAGGTAGGGAAAGAAGAAGATGATCCATACTCCCTAGAGCTGGAACTCAAGTAGTGGGTGGCCTGAATCATGAGAGGTTGAAATCACCTCCCTCATCTTAGTATTATTTAAAGAAGATGGAAATAGTAGAGGAATAGGGTGTGGATCCTAAGGTAGCAACTCAAATTAGGGTTCCAGGACTGTTCCGACTGGAGCCATATCTATGATATCAATTTATCAGGCTCTAATAGTTTATCCTACTAACATAATGACTTCTAAAATAGATGAAGTTTAAGGGATTGATAATTTTCCTCACCCGATATTGGTTTTTGTGATGACTTGTATAGAATATGAACTAGTGATTAAATTTCTAAAGATGAAACCTTCAAAATTCTAGGGCACTGAGTTTGAGGGTGCCTTTGAGCTTATTATTGATTGTTATGAGAGGTTACATAATATGGGGATTGTGAAGAAACTTGGAGTTAAGGCTGTGACTTTTTTTCTAAAGAAGGATGCTAAGCAATGGGGGAGAGGATATATTGAGTGTCGGTCATCAATTTTTCTTCCACTGACTTGGGACCAATTTCATGCTTTGTTCTTAGAGAAATATATGCCACGGTCCCTCTGTGACTGCAAAAAGGATAAGTTTTTGGCATTGGAGAAGGGTGATATGTCAATTACGGCCTATGAGGCCAAGTTCCTTTCCTTATCTCTCTATGCAACACAGTTGTTAACTTTTGAGGAGGAGAGAATTCGCCTCTAAATTAAAGGCTTGAATTATGACCTTTAAGTATTGTTTGTGAATATGACTTTAGTATAAAAAATGTTTAATAAAGTTTTTGACTATGTGTAGAAGTTAGAGGGGGTTACCCAAGTAGGTCAGGATAAGATGTTAGTAAAGAAATCCCAAAATGTTAGGAATTTAAGTGGTTGTTTCTCTAAATGACAAAGTTAGTATACCTATTCAGTCCACCCAATTCAGTCAGCCTTGTCAGCTTTTACTGTGGTTCCAACTAAGCATTATTCTCAGGCACATATTATTTGGGGCAATGGGCTTCTTAACTTTCTATCCCAGTTGGCCTTATATCATTTAAGGATATTACTATTATAGTGTTGTTGGTCACTTTAAAAATGGGTGACTTATAATATAGGTGAATTCCTAGAGGCAACAACAGACTCAGGTTATAGTCCCAGCGGGTAGAGGAGAAGAAGGCAACAACAGGGGTCATCCACAAAGAGGATGGGAAATCAGACGAGTGGTTAGGGTGGTAAAGGAAATGATGTTATCGAGAGAGGAGTACAATTGAGAAAGGATTAGTTCAGATTAGTGACCGAGCTCATTGTTATGTATTTTTTGAAAAGACTGATGCCGAAGCTTTTGATGCAATATTCATAGAGACTATTTTATCTGTGACCAGATGGATTCTACTTTATTTAATTTGGGGTCTACTTATTCCTATGTATATGTCCAATTTAAATGTGTCTAAATCTAGTTGGTGATGTACTTAATTATTCGATTATGTGTCTTCTCCTGTGGGTGAGTTTGTGATAGTAAGCCATGTTTGTCATTCTTTTCCAATATTATTTGTGGGTTTTCATACTTGGGTAGACTTCATTATTTTGGATATGTTGGACTTTGATATAATTTTGGGTATGACCTAGTTGTCTCCATATCATGTTGTTTTAAACTTAATGATAAAATAGTGATTATAGTTATGCCTGGGATGAAGGAACTAGAGTGGGAAGAAGTGTATAAGGCCTAACCAGTATCGTATCTAGGATAAGAGGCTAATGGGGAAGGGGTGTTCGATAAATTTTACCTTATCTTTATGATATAGACTGCAGAGTTCCTTTGTATAGATACTGTTTTTGTAGTCTTTGAATTTTAGGATGTATTCCTTCAGACCTACTGGATATGCTTCAGATAGGGATATCAATTTTTGCATTGACTTATTTCTTTTCAACCTTATCTGGCTCTAGCACAGTTTGGAAATCTCAAAACTCAACTACAGGAGCTACTTGACAAAGGTTTTATTCATTCAAGTGCTTTACCTTGGGGTGCTCCAGTTTTGTTTGTCAATAAGAAAAGATGGTAGCTTGAGGATGTGCATTGATTACATGCATCTAAATAAGGTTACAATCAGAAATAAATACCCCTTGCCTCACATAGATGACTTATTTGATCAGTTACAGGGTGCATCAGTGTTCTTAAAAAGTGATTTGAGGTTGGGTTATCATAGTTGAAAATTAGATGAAGGACATACCAAAGATGACTTTTAAAATTTGATATGGCCATTATGAGTTTCTAGTGATGTCTTTTGGGTTGACTAATGCACCTACAACCTTCATGAGTTTAATGAACATGAACTTTAGGTCATTCTTGGATTCTTTTGTTATTATGTTTATTGATGATATTCTTGTGTACTCCAAGAGTAAGGAAGATCATGCACTCCATCTTCTCATAGTTTTGGTGGCACGATCCAAACCAGGGCCTGGTCGTGACTGGTATCTCAAGTTCAATGAGAATCAGAGACCAGCCCCTTCACCTAACCAATAGAACACAATACTCCAATATCGAATGAATTTCAAACATATAACAAGATAGCATAAGATAAACTCGAAGACTTTAGGATAATTCAATGGAGACAACAACTGACTAAAACAACCAAGCAACGTCACCACCCAAGTCTATAGTAATCCAACAAAGCCTTCTAAACAAAATCAGAATTATAAAGTGCCGGGACATGCCCCCAACCCTGACAATGATAATGACAATGTTAATGATAATGTAAACTCTCAATAATAGTTTATGATACAAATTGATGAAATGTATAAGGATTATAGAGAATGGAAGTTCACCACTTTACCACAACAAATTGATGAACCGAGTTGATCCACCTAACTTTATGCAGTAAAAATAGAAATATCTTTGATGCCTCCATCGCGTGGTGATAGAGCATCCAGAGATGGTTAGTGGTTGAGCACTAGCATGTAACTCAGGGATAGGGCATAAAATAATTCCATGGATAACGATTCATAACCAGTCCAAAATCCAATACACATAATCATATGCATATGCATATATATATATATATATATATTACGTGTCGGGGTACGGAACAAGTCTTAGCATGCCTTTTGAAACTTTATCTTGGATTGTGTAGCTCAACCATCATAACATAAGAAGGCACCTACGGGGTATATAGATCCAACTCTCCCCTAGTTGGAAGGTCCTCAATGCGTATGGCCACACGAACCAGAAGGTATACATATGCACTATGGGGGACTCGAAGCTCCCTGTATATCAAGGTGACACAAGTACCTAAACATGTAACATAATATGGGGGACTCGAGCCTCCCAATCAAATGATGATAATAGGGGGGACTCAAACCACCCGGTCATGTAGACCCCCGCATTGGCAAATGCAGTTTCCAGTATTAGTCCCTCGGGACCTGCACTTTCATGACTCAGCTACACAACCTCATTAAATCCTAATTAAACTATTTATCACACATCCAATCCATTGAACCATGATACACATTTAGACATACATTATTGGTATTGTCATACCAACTACACTTCCAAGGTAAAATCAACATGCCGAAATAATTTTATTATTAGGGGAAATCCATAGCCCCCTTGTTTCAATTATGCATTAACTTAGGGAATTACACAACCGTATAAGGTTTAATTCAATATCATTATGATTCATTAACTTTTAATATTGTGCAATAGTTCTAGAGTGTTTCAATATACATAGTTTTCATATTCAACAATAGTTTCACGATATAATGTTGAGGTCATTACCACTTCAAAAGTCACAAGTTGGGGAAAATCACAATCCCCTAATTTATTCACCATACCCATTCAGCCCACCAGTTCAAAACTATAATCAAAGGATGAATAATTATATGTAAACTATGAGAAACATTGTTCAAAAATAAATATTGAAAACCCTTAACCCATGTATCAAAACCATCATCAATACCGTAGGGGCAACACCTTAAAACATATGATTTTTACAAATTAGTAATTAGGGAAGAGTAACATGCCTGAAATACCAAGTTTTATGGAAAGAATTCAACCCTTAAGCCCTTGGATGACCTACTTCTTGGAAATCCTAAGTATCTTGGTTGATAGAATTTGAGAGAGTTCTGATAGTTTTTAATCACGTTATAAATAAGAAATAAACCCCTTGAGTTCTTTATGAATGTGGGGTTTTAATTGGATAAGAAGGGCATTGTCCAAATTTACCTCAAATTATAAGCTAAAAGTTTGTCATTAGTATCTATGGGTCACTTTACGACTCGTAGGGATTCGTTATACTCATCACCATGAATTATAGACAAGACAGTTTTAAGGGAACATATACTGTTGAACCTATGACTCAACTGATATGACTTGTAATGGGACCTTATGACTCATAAGGTCTATCGTAGTCAACACAAAAATAGTTTGGAGCAAAACAGTAGACATCCTACAATTTGTACACATGACTCGTAATGAGTCCATATGACTCGTAGAGAGCCACTAGTACTTAGAGCAAACCTTAGCCACAAACACATTGTTTAGTCTATGATTTCAGTCACATGACTCGCCATGGGTCATTGTGACTCATGACTCCAAGTTGTAATCAGGACAACAACTCAAGCACCATTCACTAGACACCTTACGACTAGGGTCATATGATCCGTCAAGACACCCTACAACTCGTAGGGTGAGTCATAGTCAAGATAATAAGGATAAAATTTCAGAAATTCTCAAGGATCTAGGTGTTTCATTCTCCCACTTAGGATCATTCATCCCAAATTATGGGTCAAGGCATCTCTTAGCACAATTTAGCTAGAAACACACCGACACTTACCTTTAACAAAGATAGAAAACAAAGATGTTAAGATCACACATACCTTAAGCATGATTTTATGGAATAGGGAATATGAATGGATACTTGGTCTTCATGTCTTTCTCTGCTTCCCAAGTAGCTTCCTTACACTTTTGGTTCCTCCAAAGAACCTTTATCGAAACCACGTCCTTCGTTCACAACCAATGGACTTAACGATCCAAGATACTTATCGAAATTTCCTTATAAGATAAGGAATTAAAAATTCCCAAACCTTCCAAAGGAACAACCAACGAACGATAACCCACACACTTTCTCAACATCAAGACATGGAACATCGGATAGATAGAGCTCAATCTAGGAAGCAATTCTAAATCATATGCAACATTATCAACTCTCTTCAAGACCAAATACGGACTAACATAATGAGGAATGAGCTTTTACTTCTTCCTAAACTGTATCATTCCCTATATGGGACACGCCTTTAAGAATACCCAGTCACCAATATTAAGCTCAAACTCATTTTGCCTTATATTCGTGTAGGACTTTTGGCGACTTTAGGCAGTCTTAAGCCTATCCCAAATCACCTTCACCTTCTTTATGGCTTGATAAACCAAATAAGGTCCAAAAAAACTATTTTTACCAATCTTAAACCAGTCAATAGGAGACCTACATCTCCTACTATATAAGGCCTCAAACGAAGCCATACCAATGCTAGAGTGGTAACTGTTGTTGTAGGAAAATTCTATGAGAGGCAAGCGTTCAACCCAAATTTCACCATAGTCAATCACATAGGATCTGAGCATATCCTCTAAAGTCTGAATGGTTTTCTCTGCTTGCCCATCCACCTACAGATGGAAACTGGTGCTAAGGCTCACCTATTCCCAAACCTCTCTAAAATAAACCCTAAAAGTAAGAAGAGAATGAGTACCTTAATCAGATATAATGAAAACTGGAGCACCATGCAACTTTACAAGCTTGTAATACCCCATACTTTTTCCTAGCTTAATTTAGCTCCTGGAATATCAAGGGTTAGCTTCAAAAATAAATAACCTTTTATAAATATAGAATTTTCAAGTTATAGACCCTCCAATGTGTAGAAAATTGAATTATCTTTCCAACAATACAAATTTTGTCTAAATCCGATACTCGGTTGAGAAGTTATGATATTTTTAGTAAAATAGTATGGCATTTCGACAAGCACTGCGTCGCGGTGAAGACCAAAATGGCAATTGTCAATTTCCAGTGGACCTCTGCGATTGGACCATGTTACGTTGAAGTTTTATTTCCTAATTATCAATTTCCAGTAGCTCACCATGATGGTGGAGCATCGCGGTAATGGCCTAAATGGCATTTTAGTGGCTTACCGCGATAGCTCTGCATCACGTTGATTTTCCAGTTCGCAATAGCCAATTTCCAGTAAACCACCGCAATTGTGGCACATCATGGTTGCATACCAAATTGGGAATTTTCTTTCTTTTCTAGTTCTGATTAAAGTTTTAAAAGGTTACTTTGGTCAATTCCAAGCCCCAAATCGTGAGTGACATAAGACTAAACATATTCATAGCCTATTATACCCATTATTCATCAATTCTCTCTAAAATAAAAAAACCCTCGAGCTCAAAAATTAACCTCCAAAAAATCAAATTTCCTCCATTCTTTTTCCAAGATAACTCAAGATTAAGGATTCCCAATTCAAGAACTTCAACAGTTTATCTTCAAAAGCTCAAATAGGAATTCAAGATCAAGCTTTTTATTCAATTGCATCAATTAAGGTATATGGGGTTTATGAACAAGGATATTCTTTCATCCTTGTGCCCAAAACTAGTCTTTAATTACAAATTTACATGATTTTGTATGAATATACATGAGTTTCAAATTAGGATTCATACCCATTATTCTTATTTGTAAGATTGTGAGATTTCAAGTGATTTAGAAGTTGAGTTCCATATCTATTTTCGTATTTTCAGACGTATTGCAGTAAATTCCAGATTTTGAGTTGAATTATCAATATCTACATTATAAAGAATGAACATTATGATGTTTTAACATGAATTTTATGCATGGGTCATTAGGCCCTAATTGGATATTTCTATTTTAAGATTGATTGTGCTATAAACACTCTATTGCTAGATTATTCTCAATTTTTTGATAAAGATTTGATCTTTTGATCTCAGCTTAGATTATGAAATACACTTTACAGTTTCAGATTACAGTTTAACTTAGAAATTATACAGTTGATTTTCATAATAAAACATTATACTAGATTTTAAAGTGGATTTCCAACAGAATGAGCATACAAATTAAAGAGAGTAGTATTTAGCATCGAGTTGGGTATGTTCTCATGCCCCAAAACTATGATCCAACATAGGTTCAGATTATCAAATTATTCCTATTTCTATGTGGATGACAGATACAGATGTGATCACTTAGATTAGGTTATTCTCCTTGGCAAGAGTATGACACCTCTCCCCGACGTGAAGTTTTTCCATAAGGGAACTAGATGTTGGACTCCATGATAGCTCACATGGTTTATGTCGGTTAGAAGAACCTCCCTACAGAAAAGAGTAATCCTTACAAAAAGCTTTTAAAAGAATTCCCTACAGCCTAACAGAAAAAACTTTTAGAATAGTTTTTAAAAGTATTTCCCTAATAGTAAAAGTAAATAAATAGCTTTTGAGTAAATTTTCCTACAACCAACAAAAAAGAATAACAGAAAAGCTTTTAGAAACTAAGTGTAAAGGCTCACAATTTTATTCAAACATTGCTTTATATAAGCCTTTAGCTACAGATTTCAGCTTTCGGATTTTAAATTTAAAAGTGAGCCCTTTCTATACTTAGACAACATGATTTACAAACAACACACTAGTACAACTTTTAGAACTAAATGTTATGACTCATTAGATTTATAAGGTATGATTTACAACTCATGATTATGATTCTCAGCTTTCATATATTCTAATTTATGTGAGTTATCTACATTTAGCATACATTGTTTTACAAATTAAGATGATGTTGAGACATTGTTTTACTTATACATTCACCCTCATATATCAGTACATTCTCAAAGTAATGATCCACATATATGTCTATGTGCTACATTGTCTCATAATGTAGGTTCAGGTGCTCCATTTCAGCAATGCAAGTGATTTTGAGCATCTTTATCTGTATCCCAATAGTTTGTGAGTCCTCATAGTTCGGGGACCTAGTACTCAGTTTTTAGCTTATTAGAATAGATGATTCAGTGTTTTCATATAGTTTGAGTCAGTTGGGGGTTTGTCCCAGTGACTCTCTAGATATTAGTAGTAGAGGCTTGTCAGACTGCTAGATATGATTCAGATTATTTAGTATTAATTGCTCAGACTATTGATTCTAGTATGTTTTAGAGATTATATTCAGACATTCTCAGTTAGCTCAGATAGATTTCTACATTCTAGTTTTGATGTTATCTTTATATTTACTCTATTATGAGATTCATACTTAGTATAAGGTAAACGGGGTTAGCTTAAGGCTACTCGTAGTCTTGAGCACCATGTGACGTCTTGGGATCCATTTTCAGAGTGTTACAGAGTTTCTCAATGAATAACTTAGCATAATCCTTAAAAGAGAAATTAGTCCACAGTGGAAAGAAGTGAGAAGACTTAGTCATCATATCCACGATGACCTAAATCGAATTAAATTACTGGCGAGACCACAGAAGACCTTTAACAATATCCATATTAATTATTTCCTATTTCCACACAGGCAACACAATTTCTTGGAATAATCCACCAGGCCTCAAGTGCTCCACCTTCACTTGCTGACACACCATGCACTTAGCCATAAAATTGACCTCATCCTGCTTCATATTATTCCACCAATAAATTTCTTGAAGATTATGATACATTTTTGTTGAACCAAGATGAATACTATATCGTGACTCATAAGCTTCGGCCAAAATTCTTTATCAAAATCCATCAATATCTGGAACACATAACCTACCATGGTACCGTAAGATACCATCACCACCAATTTTGAAAGTCATCACTTTCTGCCTACCTACATTTTCCTTGATCTACCTCAATATAGGGTCCAACACTTGTTTCTTCTTTATCTCAACACCAAGAGATGACTTCGCCACCTCTTGAACAATCACATCACCATCCTCAAAATCTAAGAGACAGACTCAAAGATTAGCCAAATAGTGAAATCCTTCACCAAATCATGTTTCTCCTCTCCACATAGGAATATCTCCCCATGGACTACCTTCTAAGAGCATCAGAAACCACGTTATCTTTATTGGGAGATAGTGGAGACTTATTCCATAGTTCTTTAGCAACTCACGCCACCTTATTTTCCTGAGATTTAGCTCCTTCTGAGTGAACACGTATTGCAGAATCTTATGATCAAAATAAATATCCACATGGACACCATATAAATAATGTCGCCAGATCTTCAATGCAAATACCACACCTAATAATTCCAAAACATGAGTCGGATAATTCTTCTCACAAACCTTCAACTGTCTAGAAGCATATGCAACCACCTTGCCATGTTGTATCAGTATACAACCCAATCCCACCCGAGATGCATCATAATAGATAACAAAACCATCAGTACCCTAAGGTAGAGTTAAGACCAGAGCCAAAGTCAACGTATTCTTCAACTACTCAAAACTACCCTCACAAGAATTAGACCACAATAATTTCTCTTTTATCTGAGGCAACTTAGTCAATGGGCAGCAATAGAAGAGAAACATTCCTCAAACCTTCATAATAACCAGCTAAACCTAAGAAGCTCCAAATATCGGTTGGAGTCATAGGTCTAGGCCACTTCTTAATCACTAAAACTTTTTATTGATCTGCCATGATCCCTTTACTGGAAACAATATGACCCAAATAGGTCACAACATTTAACCAGAACTCACACTTTAAGAACTTTGCATATGGCTGCTGATCTTCCAAAGTTTGCAACATAAGGCGGAGATAATCGGCATGATCCACATCACTCTTAGAATATACCAAAATATCATCAATAAACATAATCATAAACAAATTCAAAAACTGATGAAAAATCTAATTCATAAGATCCATGAATGTTGTTGGGGCATTAGTCAAACCAAAGGATATCACCAAAAACTCAAAATGACCATACCGGGTTTAGAAGGTAATCTTAGGGATATCCACTTCCCTAATCTTCAACTAATGGTATCCAGATTGAAGATGAATCATAGAAAAGTACTTAGCACCCTGAAGCTAATCAAAGAAATCATTAATCCTTGGAAGGGGATATTGATTCTTCACAGTCACCTTGTTCAATTGTCGGTAGTCAATACATATCCAAGTAGACCCATACTTCTTACACACAAATAGCACTGGAGCACCCCAAGGAGAAACACTAGGACAAATATAACCCTTATCCAAAAGATCTTTCAACTGCTCTTTGAGTTCTTTCAACTCAGCCAGAGCCATTCTATAAAGGGGATAAAAATAAGATGAGTGTATCGAAAAAGATCAATTCCAAAATCAATTTCCCTATTGGGAAGAACACTAGGGAGATCATCAGAGGACAAATTGGTAAATTCATAGACCACAAGGATAGTCTGCAAAGAAGGTCCTTCAGATCTAGAAACCTTAATATGTACTAAGGGATAGAGGCACCCCTTGGAAATTAATTTCTGGGATCTAAGATACAAAATGAACCATCCCATAGGCACTAGGGAACTACCTTCTCATTCAATCACCAGCTCATTAGGGAATTGAAAACTGACCCTTCGGGTTTGACAATTAAGAGATGCATAACACAAATGCAACCAATCCATCTCCAATCACATTAAAGTCTAACATGCTCAACTCTATCAGATCCACCTAGGTATCCCTACCATAAACTGACATCACGCAACTCCTATAGACCCTTCTACCTATAATAGAGTTACCCACCTGGGTGGATACACAGAAGGGATCCAGAATACACTCAGGGTCAAAACCAAAATAGATAACGACATAAGGGGACACATAAGAGAGGGTAGACCTGGGCTCAAGTAGAAAACATACATCATGAGAGATAATATTTAGCACACCAGTAACAAAATTAAGGGACGCCTTAGAATCCTAGTGAGTGGCAAGAGTATATAGACAGTTCCATCTAGTGCCTTATCCAGAAGCATAAGTAGCACCCTTTGGTACAAGAGCAGATGAAGTAGTAACAGGAATCTTATTAGCTCTTGAAGCAACCCTAGAAAGATAATCCCTATGCATATGACCAATCTGCCAACATTTAAAACACTTATTTCTCCTATCTTCACAAATACCATGATGCACCTAACCATAAATTCTAAGGGATGTAATGGAGCTGACTAAGCCCAACTAACCTGAGGTTGTACACCCTGTCCCCTTGAACCCATACTATTCTTAAAATGACGATCACTTGATGGCTTAGGATAAGGAGCACTAGCCAAAGAGTACGAACCAAAATTGCCTCACTTCTTCTTAGACCATTTTCTACCATCTCAACCACTCTGCTATGGACCTCCACCCTAATCTGAATACCTGAACTTCTTACTCTACCTTTTACTCATCTCAACTTACTTCTTCTTTTCCTCCTTAACCTGCTGCATATACACTACCAACCTGAAGATGTCCATGTATTTGTTCAATAGAGTAGCTTTTCATTCCAATAACAATTCACGGGACAATCCTAAAAAAAAAATTCCTATCTGAGCTCTCATAGAGGACACCAACTATGGAGCATAATGAGACAGCTGGTAAAACTTTAAGGCATACTTTTTACTATCATGCTGCCTTGCTTTGAATTAACAAATTCCTCAACCTTTGCCTTTCTCAACTCTTGAGGAAAGCATTGGTCAAGAATAGCACTAGAAAAATTATCCCACAAAGCAGACTTAGCATCATCACCCCTAGACTCATCCCATTCCTTATACCACTGATATGCCGCATCCTTCAATTGGTAAGTAGCGAACTCTACACCCTCCACATCAGTAGCTTGCATCATACAGAAATTTTTGTATATCTCATTAATAAAATTTTAAGGATCTTTTATAACTTTAAAACCAATGAAAGTTGGAGGACTCAATCTCATAAATTGGCCAACTCTAGTGACCTCATAGGATGGAGCAACAGAAGCAACATGCTCATTCTGAGAAACCACCAATATGGTAAAAAAATAAATTGACTAGCAAAACTCAGCATTAAATATGCCATCTTAAGGTGCCCAAGAAGGGATACAATCGATGGAACTCTACTAGGGCAATCAGAAGTAGCAACCCTAGACCATGTATAAACTTCTTAAGTAGGATGAGCTCTATCCACATTGTACTCAAATAGGATAGAAGAATTTCCATGATCATTATATCTTCTATGAGGCATGATCTAAAAAGAAAACATATGGGGATCATAGAAGATTTCATGATCTTAGATTTTATATCCCAAAATAGAACAACAACAAAATAAAAACAATCCAAAATACCTCATAGCCTCTCCATTAAAAGTGTGATGCACTACACACTTATAAAAGAGACTTTACTTGACACGACTTTGTGGACACCCAATGACACTATACCTAGGCTCTAATACCAACTTTTTCATGACCCAAACTAGGACCTAGCCATGAAGGGTATCTCAAGTCTAATATTAATCGGAGACCACCCCTTGCACCTATCCAAAAGAACATAATACCCCAATGTTGGATAAATTTTGAACATATAACAAAATAGTATAAGATAAACACAAAGACTTTAGAATAAGTCAATGGCTAACAACCAGCTAAAATAACAAAGCAACGTCACCACCCAAGTCCACAATAATCCAATAAAGCCTTCTAAACAAAACCAAAATCCATAAAGTTTTAGGATATGCCCCAAACCCTAATAATGATAATGATAATGTAAACTCTAAATTTTAGTCTATGATAAGAACTGATGAAATTTCTATGTCTTTTGGAGAATGGAAGATCAACACTTTACCATAATGAACCAACAAACTGAGTCGATCCACCTAACTCTGCATAGAAAAAGTAGAAGTATCTTTGGTAGCTACATCACATAGGTATACAACATCCATAGATGGTTAGTGCGTTGAGCACTAGCATGTAACTCATGGATAGGGGATAAAATAATGTTATGGATAACCATTCAAAACCAGTCCAAAATCCAATACACATAATCATATAAAAATAAATATATATATATCTTATGCCAAGGTAGGGAACAAGGCTTAGAATGCCCTTTAAAACTTTAGCCTAGATTGTCTAGCTCAACCATCATAACATAAGAAAGCACATACGGTAGTGTTATTCTTGGGCTCACTTTTCAAGTTTGCAACCTAGAAAAGTTATTAAAGTGAAGAAGGGTTTATGAAATATCAATTAATCATGGGAATCTACTAGATTCACAATCCCCAATCAACTATTCACATCAAGGCTCCAATAACCTTAGTTATGAAAGCTTAGCCACACATTTCCACCCAAGAAAGAGAAGGAACCATTATGTTATTCATAAATTAATTCAATGTTTACTTACAAAAGTCACAGTTGTTGTTCTTCAATCTTCAATAAAAAATATGATAAAGGAATCTAGATCCACAAATCTTCAATGAATCTTAGAAAAAACTATGTAACAATGTATTTTCAGTATGAAAAACCCTGATAAAAAATAAGAGATGGATAAAAGATCCCTAATAAAACCTAAGACTGGATATTTATATGTCCCCAAGTAAAAATAATTTAAAATTCAAAATTATAAAATCTACGTCCAAAGTGATGGCTAAGGTGGTGGTCCGTCAGAAATCTAACGATTCACTAAATTAGTTGTCGCTGATGATCCTTGAAAGCCCAGTTCTGCTTGAGTCTGACGGCCAAAGTGGTGGTCCATCAGAAGTCTGGCGGTCCATCATATGGTCCATTGCTGATGGTCCTGGAGAGTTCAATTCTACTTAAAACTGACGACCAAAATGGTGGTCTGTCGAAAGACTGATGGTTCACTATATGGTTCATCGCTGAGTCATCTGAAGACATAGGTTCTATTTAGGCTTGATGGTTGAGTTGGTGGTCTGTCTCAAGATTAACATTCAACCACATACACCGTTGTTGAGTGTTTTAGGATGCCTTATTCTGTATAACACTAATGATTGAACTGGTGGTCCATCGCAAGACTCACGATCTACCATTTTGACCTTCAAAAGTCTTTTTCTGCTATTTTTTTGAGTCTTATCCTGTATCTAGCTCCTTACCCTAAAACACTAAAAACCAACATTAAATGAAACCTTGGTTGCTTGAAAATATGTAATTTTCTCATAAAAAAGATAAAAAATATTTCATAAAAAGCCAAAACATCATGAGCTGCCATTTGGGACATTTTCTTACTACAGGTGATATACTTATAGTGTATATTTATATACCTTATTTTCTACTTTGCTCACTTGGCCTATGATACATACTAAGTGCAAGTGGATCGTACTCATCCCTATTATGCCCTTTTGGTGTAGATCTAAGTATGAATGCATTGTTCGATAGTGAGTTTAGGTGGTCATTGGATACATTCGAGGTAGTGTCCACTCTATGCTTTAGAGTTGACCTTGTACACCATCCTATCTAGTTTATGTCTTGTTTTATATTTAAAAACAGACTTGTATTCCTCTTTTAGATTTATCAGCTGTATTT
The DNA here is from genome assembly GCF_002878395.1 of Capsicum annuum. Classification (NCBI taxonomy): domain Eukaryota; kingdom Viridiplantae; phylum Streptophyta; class Magnoliopsida; order Solanales; family Solanaceae; genus Capsicum; species Capsicum annuum. The sequence continues at coordinate 128,204,120 of NC_061115.1, read as the reverse complement.
TTAGACATTGAGATGTATGTAGATTGTTCTTACACTCTGACACTAGGTTTTGGATATTTTATAGTATTATCTTTATATTCAGACTTTATCCACTATTGTATATGTATGGTGTGACTTTGTTCTAGAAATCTTGCCTTGGGATTTTATGTTGATTTTGTACGTCATATCAGTTTGGGTAATTGGATTACTTGTCAAGACCCAGTTCTAATAAGTGCTATCATAATCTTTAGTTTTGGGTCATGACAAATTGGTATTAGACTATCCAGGTTCATCGATCTTGTCAGTATAAAAATAGGGTGTCTAGTAGAGTCTTACCGATCAGTACGTAGACATTTGTATCTATCTAGAAGAGGTTACAATATATCCTTAGGAAACTTTCTTTTTTTGTTCCTTATTGTGAGTATCTTTCATACCTTATGTTCTAAATAGTGTATCACTCTTATCTGTGTAGATGATGAAGACTAGATCCAGTGAGTCTAGGGATGTTATGCCATTATTTAAGAAGGGAGGCCAATTTAGAGGTTGAGTTGTGAGTCGTGGATGGGATCGAGGTAGAGGATGGGCATGGGGATTTATCCTTTCTAGAGTTAGTACTAGGGGATATCCCCCGAGCCTCAAGTTAAGCATGCTAGATATATGGGACCTACTCAGGTTCCACAAAGTTCTTCTACCCTAGTCATAGAGGGGTTATTGATTCGTTTACTAACTTATTTTGAGAGTGCTCCTCTGAATGTATCTGGTGTTCCTCCAACTTCGAGTATTGTACCTCCATCTATGGTAGAGCCTGCCTATAGTGTTCCTTTGGCACTAAGTATAATTTCTCCAATGGTTTTAACATCTGCTTATGGTACTCTTCAAACACTGATTATTGTTCCCCTTTCTGTTCCAATATCTAAGTATGGTATTCTAAGGTTAGGAGTTTATTCTTCATCTATGTTACCACTTCAGGCGAGACCTCAGCTAGCCAAATTCACTATGCCTCCTATAGTTATAGGTACAATTATGTCTTCTAAGGATCAAAAGAGGTTTGAGAGATTCAATCACTTGGGTCCACCCAAGTTTAGTAGTATTATGGGCGAGAATATCTATGAGTTCTTAATTGATTATCGTAGAAGTTGCATTACCTTGTACCGCTTGAGTAGCATAGGGTTTCTTATACTACCTACCAGTTGAGAGATGCAACCAAGGATTAGTGGAGGTCAATTGTCAGTTCCATACCTCTAGGTTTGCCAGATATGACTTAGGAATAGTTTGTTGTGGCCTTTTTAGACATATTTGTGCCATACAGTCTGAGGGATCATATGAGAGACGAGTTTGATCACTTGGAGTAGGGAGCCATGACTATTGTGAGTATGAAGCATATTTCTATGCCTTGTATAGATATTCCATTGCTAATATTTCCACCTAGTCTAAGAAGATTTGGAAGATCATGAAGGGATTAGATGTTTCACTTTAGTTAGCTACTGCCCAGATGATAGTGTTAGGGGTATTGTTCAGAAGTATAGTGGATCTTACAAAAATAACTGAGTTTATTCTTCGAGCTTCTTATAGAGGCTCCAAGACAGTGCAAAATCAAGGAAAGTTTAGTAGTCACACTCCTTGATAAAGATATTTAGAGGCTTCTGTGAATATTATGGCAGACCAGTATAGGCAGCCTTACAGGGTTTAGGTTGTAGGCCTTCTGGTTCATAAGCTTTAGGTGGTCCAGTGTTGTTCCAGGGAGTCATTCTAAATTAGTCGTGCCTTTTTCTATTGAGTCGAGCTATAGAGTTATCTAAGTGTATGATAAGGTTTTTATATGGCCAATGATTATCCTCGCCATATTTTTAAACCTATTCTTATATCAATAATGAGAGGTGACCCTTAAAGAGGTAGAGGTATTACTAGAAGTGTGTGATAAAGAGGTAGTGGTACTTGTGGTGATGGTGATGGGGTTACTCAAACAGGTATGGGATGTGGACAATTCTATGCTATACCCACTAGACTAGAGGCAGAGGCTTCTGACGCTGTTATCACAAGTATTTTCCCTATTTATTTAAGATCTGCATCTATGTTATTTGATCCAGGGTTGACTTTTTCCAATTTGTCTTCATATTTTCCTGTGAGTTTTAATTTTAATAGTGAGACTCTTGACATGCCTATCCATATGTCTACCCCCGTAGGAGACTCTTTAGTGGTGGATCTGGTGCACTAATCTTGTGTTATAACATTTGTGGGCCATGATACTTTGATAGATCTAATTATCCTAGATATGGTTGTAATACCCCAGGTTTTTGGCCTTCAAAAATTTCTTGATTTTTCCATCACTCCCTAGGTAACGACTTAGGTGACGAGTCATATCCACTTGTCACAAGTCGTAGGGCCCCTTTTTATCCAACCAATAAGATGGTCTAGAGTTTCTGTGGTGGTCACAACTTGGCTCCCACGAGTCTTAGGGTAAGATTATGAGTTGTAGGGTGAGGTTATAAGTCGTAGGGTGGGAATCATAACCAAATCAGTGTGAAGGCCTACGGTTCTGCTCAGGCTATGAGTTTAGAGAGATGACTCATAACTAGTTATTGCCTAACTCATAGTGACTGGGACTATATTTCCTTCCCACTTTTATTAAGGGCATTATGGTCTTTTCCTTCCATCCCATTACTTTCCATGACATAGAACACCCCAAAGGCCCATATTCCCATCAGTTAACATAACATAAACATTACTTCTCCTCTCTAAATACCTAATAAAAAAAGATAGGGTTTCAAAGAACTAAGAACCTAGGGATCAAATTATGGTTTCTTCTCTAATTCTCAGGCATGTATTTCTTTCCTAAATTGATTACATGTAAAAACATTTATTTAATTGTTATCCATGTGATTTAAATTGTTGGATTTTGAATATGGGTTAAGGGGTTTGGAATGGTTATTACATGAATTGAATTATCATGGTTTTGAATTGAGTATTAATTCTTTAATTTCATGATTTTGAACTAATTAAATGCATGGTTGTGGGAACTAGAATGGGGAACATGGGTTCCCCTAAAAGTTTATAGTTTAATGGTTTTGAATTGGCATTAACCTCAACCCAACTTGTGAAATTGGTTTGAAATAAGGTTATTTACATAAATTACTTCACTTTTGAAACCTTGCATTGCATAAAAGGTTAATAGAACATAAATTGATTTTGAAAGGCCTTGGTGGCCCTGGATTGGATTTAACAAAAACTTTAGAGTCAAACTGGCGAAATAGTTTTGGTATGGCATAAATGGGATTGGCTTGTAAGCTTAACATTATTGGTATGACGATACCAACAGTAAATACCTAATTAAAAGAGTTCTTGGTTAATAGGTGGGAATGTGTAGATGGTTTTAATTTAGGCTTAAAGGGGGTTGTGTAGTTCGCCGTAGAAGGTGGAGGTCCCAGGAGGAACGATACTGGAAACCACGTTTGCTGTCGTAGGGGTATTGGTGATCATGTGCATAGTTCACACTATATATATATATTTGAATGGTTGGAGACTCGATGGCTTTGGCCCTTCCTTGAATTTTCCTGGATCGTGCGGCTAACATGCTCTTGGACCCTTTCAATAGGAGGAGTTAAACCCATATAGCCCTTGGGTGTCCTTAGGATAGTTAGAGCTACACAATCTAGGTTAATGGTTTTAAATCTAATTCTAAACCTTGTTCTCTATCCCGATATCTTATATATATATGTAGATGTGTACATATGGTTTTTGGACTGATTTACACTTGGCATTATTTTATCACTTACATGAGTTACATGCTAGTGGTCACCCTGCTAACCATTCTAGGATGCTATATTGTTTCATTATGTACGATCCAAAGACACCTTTTTTATCCCTGTGCAACATTAGGTGGATTAGCACGCTTGTCGAGTTGCGTTGAAGTGGTGAGCTTCCTTGTTTTAGAAGGGTAGACATTTCATTGCTTTTTTTATAAGTATTGAAATCCCCTCGGTTTCTTTTTATATTTTGGATTCCTTTTTTGGCCATGGTCAGGGGCATGTCCCGATCTAACTTGATATTTAATTTAGAGGCTTTTGTGGATAAAGTTTGAGAATGGTTATTGTTTTGGAATCCTAGTATCTCTTTTGGTTATTTGATCTATCTTTCTTATATGTTTGGTTATCTTCCACTGTTATTCATATTGTATTCTACTTGGCTAGACTAAGGGGTGGTCTCCGATCCTCGGTGGACTTGAGATACCCGTCATGACTAGGCCCTGGTTTGGGTCGTAACAAGCTTAGTATCAGAGCATAGGTTTAGGTTCAGTGGGTATCCACAAAGTCATGTTGAGTATAGTCCTTTATATAGGTGTATATCACACCATACTTATAAGGGAGAGGCTACAAGGCATTTAGAAATGTTTTCTTTTCTTGTGTTTATTTTGAGCTACAAGGTTTGTGTCTTGAAATTCATCTAATCTCTGACATATTCACATTTTAAATCATGCCTCCATACAGATCTGATGCTCATAGAAATTCTTCTGGAACTCTGTCCTGCTGGAGGATGATGCGAATGAAAATCACCTTATGTATAAAGTACAGACCTGGTATAGGGTCCCCACTCCTAATTATACTTCCCCGCTTGGAGTTCCACCTGTCCACACTAGTGCTCCTCGGGCTTCTCAAGCTGATGATACTCATGCCTCGATGCCTCAGGGTGACATTTCTAATGCAGAGTTTCATCGGTCAATTCACTTACTTACCTAGTTTGTGAAATGCCAGTCATATCAGATTGATCGTGTTGGTTTTGTTGCTTCAATTTTTGATGTCACTAGGGTTGTCCAGTTCATGAAGTTGATTTCCCCAATCTTTATAAGCTCTAATGTTGAGGAGGATCCTTAAGGGTTTGTTGATGAAATAGAGAAGATATTTAGGGTAATTCTTGCTACGGATTATGAGGGCGTGGATATTGTTGCATATCAGCTAAAGAATATAGCTTATGAATGATGTGAGGAGTGGGAGCAGTTGAGAGGTGATAACACTGAGTCGGCCGGGTGGGATGAATTCTCAGGTGCCTTCCTCAATCATCTATTTCCTTAGGAATTGAGGAAAGCTAAGCTAGATGAGTTTGTGAATCTAAAGCAGGGCAAGATAAGTGTGAAGGAGTATGCCTTACAATTTCAACAGTTGTCCCGGTATGCTCCAGAGTTAGTGTCTAGCCAGATATTGTAATACCCCATATACTTCTAAACTAGAAAATGAACCGTTCTTCTTACGTGTGAAAACTCTAATCTTGTAATTCATATTTGAGTACATCATTAACAATGAGTATCCTAGTGAAAAGAGAGCTTATGATGTGTTTAACGTGTTCGTAGGAGTCACTTAAGGTAATGCAAGCTAAGAGCTTTTGAATCTATCAAGTTTTAGTATTTTATTTTGCAAGGGTCATCTTTAAATGAGCGTAACTTGATGTTTTGTGGTATTTTTTCATATTTAGACCCACCAAGTTTTAGAGAATCAAATTAGCTTTCCAACGATACTAATTTCGCCTTAATCCAATACCCGAGCGAAAAGTTATGCCTATTTTTGTGAGAGATAGTAAGGGTATGCGATTGGTTAAGCGCCACCCAACCAAACTTAGGTGATTGGTTAGGCACTGCCTAACCTGGCTTGTGCGATTACTTGGGCATCGCCTAAGTCAGTTCCAAGTGCCAAAAACACTCCGTTTTGACTTATATCAAGGGTGTTGAATTCGTTTCACACCCCTAAACCATCCCTAATCACTCCAAATCATTGATAAGGGGGTTTTAAACACATAATTACAATCCTTAAGACCTAAATCAGTCAAGTTATGATCCAAAACCTTTCCTCTCTTCCCAAGAACAAAATCTAAGTTTACCTCTCAAGAATTAAGAAGTTAAGCTCCGAATTCAAAGTTTTCTACAAGGATTATTTCAATCAATCTTGAAGGTCCAATTTTTCAACAAATCTGATACCATAAAGGTATGTGGGGTTATGAACAAAAACACCCTTTCGTTCTTGTGCCCAAAGTTTGCATTATTTTATAAAGATACATGATTTTTACATGTTTTGTCATGAATTTGAAGTGATAACCCCTATATGATTGGTACATTTCCATAGTACTAACCCACATATTCGTATGTGGGCTACATTTTCTCGAATAGGTACAAGGTATAGTGAATCTTTAGATCTAGTCAGTTCGCGGCATCTAGTCAGCAGGTGATGAGTCCTTTTGATTCAAGGGCTTGAGTTAGTTATACAGTTTGAGAAGTGTTGTATTTTCTTTATTCAGTCGTATTGAGTTGGGTTAGTCGGTAGTCATGACCCAGCTACCTACAGTCAGTACTAGTAGATGCTTTATAAATAGTCAGTACAGTTGATGTATTCCATTTCAGTTTTGGTTGTAAAAGCAGATTTGTATAGATTTATACTTTTTGTTCAATGTCTTATGAGTTATGCCAGTAGAAGGATTAGCTTGGGGTCACTTATGATCCTAAGCACCATGTAACGTCTCGGTACCTGATTTTGGGGTGTTACAAACTTGGTATCAGAGCACTGTATTCAAGTATCCTAGGGTGTCTATGAAGCCGTGTCTAGAAGACTCTTGCGGAATGGTACGGAGACATCTATATTTTTCTTCGAGAGGCTATAGGGAATTTAGGAAATGTCTCCATTCTTTCAAGTCTTAAATCGTGGTATAGAAAAATTCTCCAAGAAACTTATACAGATTCTCATCTTACTCTAGTCAGGCCATCTATGCCTTATTTCTAAGGTATCAAAAACAGTTGATCTTCATTCTCCATAGATAGTTATAGGACTGTAAGAGAGCTAGAAAGTATCCTGTCAGTACTTTTGAGTTTTGAAAATTGAAGTGCTTTATCAGTCCTGTAGAAATCGTGCATAAAGCCTGAGTCAAATGTGCTTTCGAATTTCTTCTCATAATCCATAATGATAATCTATTTTTCTCTTTCTATGTTCTTGAAGTAACATGTTCGACAAGTTACAGTTCCTCCCCAGATAATACTTTTATAATTGATAGCAGAAGTTTTAGAAGTTTCATAAAGGGGCTTGAGAGGAGCCTTCTAGTATGTTATAAGTCCATTAGATTTGAAGTTATACCCTTGTTCTTATGAGTTATTTAATTAAGATAGTGTAAGGTGTATTCTTAGTTCGTTGAATATTGTGTGTCAAGTTTCTATCTCTTGTATTATGTAATCTTGTTATCATTATGTTTGTGAAAAATCAAAGTCTAGTGAAGCCGTGTGAGACCTATTTTGATTCACTAGAAAATTATTGTTTATCTTGTTGTTCTGGTGTTAGTTGAAAGTGTGGGTTTTTGTGTAGTGATAGAAGTAGTAACGTTTAGTTAAAAGTCTTATGTTAGTTGAACTTATAAGTTTAGGAGTGTAGTGGCAAGAATGGTGGTAAGGGCGATTTATTGTATATGTATAGCTGAATTTTTGCTTATGATTGAATTAGTAATGAAGTGATATACCTTTGTTTGTTAGTTTAGTGAAGTTAGAGAAGGAGATTATTAGTTAAGGTGGATTGTTGTTTGCTTGAAGTATGAAAAGAGTTATTGATGGTATTTGTTATGCTAGGAAAGTATAGGTTTTGATAGAAGTACTTGGTGATTGAGTATTGTTAATTTAGGCTTTCCTGAGATTGCAAGAGGAAGTTTAGTTGAAACTTATAGAACTATGAAAGAAGTTTAGGTGTATGGATGGGTAAATGGTAGTGATGTGTAGAAGGAGGATGTGATAATAGATTGTAAATAAGATAGGCCATACGATTATTGATCAATTATTGTGGTTATGAGATTCTAGTGGGCTAGTGTTTCTTGATGCTTTGTTTTATGGTTTCCAAGCGAGAATAGTATATGAGGTTTTTTTGTTAATCATGCCTAGCACTAGATACTAAGTTTGAATAGTAGATGATCATCAAGGTAGAAATAACGATTGCTTGGTTAGTGATGCTAGCTGTATGGATGTGAACCAATAGGCTTGAAACAGTGAATGCAAGAATGTAAGTTTACTGATTTGAGATTAAGTATGATGTTGTATGAAAGATGTAGGAGTATGCCCAAGGTAATATGGGGCTGCTTTATTTTTGAGAATTATGACATGTTGTGTGTGGCTAGTAGTACCGTTGAGTTGCTAGGTGGAGAAAGACTAGTTAGATGGTATATGGTGTTCTAAATAGCCAAGTTAAGGAGTTTTGATGGATAGTGTTGAGCCTTTTGTTATGGTCTTGATTCTCATGGCCTAGAGATATAAGTTTGGATATGCAATATTAGTAGGCTATGATGGAAGTAGTATGGTTCATTAAGGGTTGAAGATATCCATGTTAAGTGTTGGAACCTAAGTTGAGTTTCTTAAAGATTAAGCTAATAGAAAGTAGAGTTGAAGAACTAGTTTGTGTGAACTCATAGTATGGTGATACTCTTGAAGATTCTAAGTTAGTAAGTGTTCAAGTTATTAGATGATGAATATTAGGGACATAGAAAGATAAAGTTGTATCTTAGAATGAAGTATTAGCAGTGGGTTTTACACTTTAAGGTGTAGTCTTTCAGGGTAAATTTATTATTTATGGGTATTATTATGCCCTAGACTCTAGAGTAAAGGGATTGCAGTTTAGATTAGAGTTAGTAAAGGGTTCCATAGACTTAGAATGTCATCTTTGATCTAAGGGGGAGATAGTAGAGTGAAGAACCAAACCAAGTTTTGAGAGTTAGATTACGTTATATGTCAACAAGAGTTGCGATGAGATATTGATCCTTTCTTCTTCTAGAGTATTCCTTGGATTTCAATCTTTATCACATCAGATTCATGTCATGCATGATAGATCCATGCCAAACGCCAATGCTTATACACTTCATGTGTACTCAAATCCATTATCGGTTTCTAGTAAGTAAGTAACAGCTTCAGTCTATGATTCGATTCATTCCTAAAAATCTATGAACTTCAATCTTATGTTGAACTGCTCATAATAAGTATGAACTCATGTTCCAGAGTATGACCAGTTCTCAAAAAGTCATGATCCTAGTGAAATCCAGTTTATATCATGTATGTCCTCAGTTTAGATCTCTTTAATAAATCTATATCTTTGACATTCTATTCCTCAGGCCTCAGTTAAGTGTTAAGGTTATGTATAGTATTCTTTCGTGATTTGGGTCCTTATGTGTTAGCCCTTCTGAGACCTCTTCCTGCGTTAAGATAGTGATGATGAATAGTTATTTAGATGGGAGAGAGTAAATATTTATTATTGAGAAAAGATCGCCGTATACCCGTTTTAGCTAAGGCTATAAGTGTGAAGTAAGATTGAGGCCAAGTCTTTAATACATTTTGTGGTCAGTTGAAAATTTATGTGTATGTTTTTAAGAATAGTGCAAGAATGTTGTTGTGGGTTTAAAGACAAGAAGGAGTAAAAATTTATGAGTTTTTGCCTTGAAGTTCATATGTGGTTATAATGATAGGCTTGAATGTCGTGTTGGGATGTAAGTGGTGGAATGCAATATACGCTAGTGAATCCATAGTAAGAATTTAGAGTTAGTCATTGAAGTGATAAGAAAAATCATCTTAAAGAGGAAAAGTTGTGAAAATGCTTAGGGTATTGAAATCATGGTTCATACTAGTGTTATCATGTTATGTGTAGTAAGTTGTGATTCAAGTTAGGCTTGAACATAGTGAGAGAATTTAGTTCAGATCAAACATTAGTATATGAAGTTATATGAACCCGTGTGAGCATGGTATTAAAGGGGAGAAAGTATAGTTGAAAAGAGTATTTGAGAAGTGTTTCTAAGCTTGAAAAAATAGCAGTTGCATTGTATAAGGCCTAGTAATTCTAAACTAGTTTATGTTTAAGAAACCTATGTTACATGTTACAAAGTTATAGCTATACTGAGACTTCCTTCTTCAGATATCTCACTCTGATCATACCCAAGATTCTTTTTCCCTAATGTTATTATAACTTCTTGCTAAGAGTGCTGAAGAAATATTCTAGTTAAGTATAAGCTTTCAGTATAATTCAGTTCGTATAGCCAGCAGTTTAGTTTAGTAACCAGACAGATAAGTTTCCATGGTTTTTGTATCTTTCCTATTCTTGAGGTAATTCATTCACGTCCATGCAAGTTGCAAATTCAATTTAGTCCAAGCATTATGTTTAAGATTCATATATTTATTCATGACTCAGTTCGAAAGTGCTCAGAGCATAACCTCAATTTTCTAAGTATACCAACTCAGATAGTGTAGTACCCCTTGTACAATCTTAGTCTCATTGTCTCATGATTTGTGCCTGAATAATTTATCACTTCGTAGTTCTATATTAATGATTGTATCATGGAAATCTCAAGTGAGTTCTAAACTCCTAGCATGAATCAGTTCCTAATGGTGAGTAAGTCAAGTTAGCTTAGAATTCAGCTTCATGATAGAATTTCTAAAGTTTCAGCTCAGCTATATTCTTTATTAAAAGACACATTATTCCATACCTTAATGTTTCAATAAGTTCCTACCCATCATTCGAGGACGAATGATTCCAATGGGGAGATATTGTAATACCCCGTATACTTCTAAACTAGAAAATGAACCATTCATCCTACATGTGAAACCTCTAATCTTGTAATTCATACTTGAGTACATTATTTACTATGATTATCCTAGTGAAAAGAGAGCTTATGATGTATTTAACGTGTTCATAGGAGTCACTTAAGGTAATGCAAGCTAAGAGCTTTTGAATCCATCAAGTTTTAGTATTTTATTTTGCAAGGGTCATCTTTAAATGAGCGTAACTTGATGTTATATGGTATTTTTTTCATATTTAGACCTACCAAATTTTATAGAATCAAATTAGCTTTCTAACGATACCAATTTTGCCTTAATCTAATACCCGACCGAAAAGTTATGCCCATTTTCGTGAGAGACAGTAAGGGTAAGCGATTGGTTAGGTGCCGCCCAACCTAACTTAGGTGATTGGTTAGGGGCCGCCCAACCTGGCTTGTGCGAATACTTAGACGCTGCCTAATTCAGTTCCAAGTGCCAAAAACACTCTGTTTTGACTTATATCAAGGGTGTTGAAGTCATTTCACACCCCTAAACCGTCCCTAATCACTCCAAATCATTGATAAGGGATTTTTAAACACATAATTACAATCCCTAATCCCCAAATCAGTCAAGTTAAAGTCCAAAACCCTTCCTCTCTTCCCAAGAACAAAATCTAAGTTTACCTCTCAAGAATTAAGAAGTTAAGCTCCGAATTCAAAGTTCTCTACAAGGATTCTTTCAATCAATCTTGAAGGTCCAATTTTTCAATGAATCTGTTACCATAAAGGTATGTGGGGTTATGAACAAGAACACCCTTTCGTTCTTATGTCCGAAGTTTGCATTAATTTACAAAGATACATGATTTTTACATGTTTTATCATGAATTTGAAGTGATAAATCTTATCCTATGTTGTTGTTCAAGATACTATGATTATTTTGAATGTTTAGAAAATAAACTCCATGAGTTTGAGATTATTGTTATGATTAAAGGCTGAAATTTTTCAGATTTCCGTATAAATTATGCATGCTTGTGATATAAAGCATAAATGTTGAAATATTTTGATTAAGTACTGCTATAAGGGTCATTAACCCACATTAAGATTGTTGTTTTGAGAATTTATGTTCTACATGCACCCATGTTTAGACTATTTTTGATGAAGTATAGAAAGATTTGACCTTTTGGTCACAACATAGTTAAAATCCACTTTATGAAACGAGTTACCGATTTTATCATTTATTTAACTTAAGAAATATGAGATTACCCTTAAATTGGATTTTTCTTGAGATTCTTGAGCATAGTATTGGGAGTAGTATTTAGCAATGAGTTAGGTATATTACTACGGTTTCATACCGTGGAAGTACGTGCCACCGTAGGTTGAGACATTGACTTCCACTATATATGAAAAATTAAGATAGCGATCACTGAGATGAGATTGTTCTACACCGATGGCAAGGGTAGGACAGCCCTAACCTTACGAAGGCAAGTCATGGGACATCATGAGTGCTCACATAGTGTACACGTCGGTTAGAAAAACCTCCCAAAGAGTCGTCCCTTATTCTTAGATTGATTTTACTGATTTAAAAGAGATTTGAAATGCAGAATTATGATGTATTCAATATTCCATATTTCACTAAGATTGCTTTGATGATTTGGAATCGAGATGGAAGTGAATTGAGATTTATTATGATGACTCACATGTTTCACCCAATATATTTTACTCTCTTATGATTATGATAATTTTAATTTGAGCTAAGTGAGTCATTTATATCAGCATGCATAATTGTATAAACTGTGATGAAATTAAGATATTATTTTATATATGCATTTCACCCCATATGCTCTGTATGTTTCCATGGTACTGACCCACATATTCGTATGTGGCCTATATTTTCACAGAATGTAGGTACAAGGTATAGTGTACATCTTCATATCCAGTCAGTTTGTGGCATCTAGTCAGCAGGTGATGAGTCCTTTTTATTCAAGGGCTTGAGTTAGTTATACAGTTTGAGAAGTATTGTATTTTTTTTATTCAGTCGTATTGAGTTGGGTTAGTCGGGAGTCATGACCCAGCTACCTACAGTCAGTACTAGTAGAGACTTCATAGACAGTCAGTAGAAGTTGATGTATTCCATTTCAGTTTTGGTTTTAAAAGTAGATTTGTATAGATTTATACTTTTTGTTCATTTGCTTATGATTTATGCTAGTATAAGGGTTAGCTTGGGGTTACTTGTGATCCTAAGCACCGTGTGACGTCTTGGGACCCGATTTTGGGGCGTTATAGATATCTAAGATGAGGAAGTTTGCTTTGAGTTTTTCTTATGACTTGGTATTAGAGTGTAAGGCTGTGATGTTAAATAATAACATGTATATCTCTAAGCTTGTTATTTATATACAGAAGGTAGAGGATTAAAAGAAACGACTGCCAGAGATGGGGAGATAAAAATAAGAAGTTTAGGTATTCAAAGAAGGGTGAAAATAGTGGAAAAGATGGTATATAGTGAAGCAAGAAGAAGACTTGGGTAAATTCTTATTCATATTCTTCGGCTAGTGCTCCTTATCTGAAGTCGTTCGATGATCATCATTTTTAGACTAGTAGTGGTCTTAAGGCACAGGGTGCCCAGTCTAAGGCTAGTGGAGCTCAGTCAGCCCTACCATATCCTCTTCATAGATTTTGTGGTCCACTTCGCTAGGGTTATTATGTTAAGGGGAGAAATTGGTTCTTTAATTATGGTTAGCTTGGTAATACAGCAAGTCTGTCATACGGCTAAGGCAGCCATTGGGGCTAATAAAGTTTCGATCGCCACTTTTTCAACTCCTACACTAAAGGGTACTACTTCTGGTACCGGCGCTGGCCAAAATTGTCTTTATGCTCTTGCTACCTATCAGGAATCTGAAGCATCTCCTGATGTTGTTACTAGTAAGTTACAGTTTTTCTCTTGAGATGTGTATTGTTTGCTTGATATGGTGTTCACCCTTTCTTATGTGACCCATTATATGGTTGTGCATTTTGTTTTTTGTCCCAAAAGTATTTTTGATCCCTTTTCTATGTCTACTCCAGTGGGTGATTCTCTAGTTGCTAGAACAATCTATAGGGGTTGCGTAGTATCTATCTTTCATTGGAAGACATTGGTGAATTTGGTAGAACTTGATCTGGTAGATTCCAATGTAATCTTAGGGATAGGTTGGCTCTATTCGTGCTATGCTTCTCTAGATTGTAGAACCCAAAAAGTCAGTTTCCAATTTCCTAATAAACTGGTAATTAAATGGGAGAGAAGTTCCTTAGTGCCTAAAGGGAGGCTTATTTCTTATCTTAAAGCCTGAAGAATATTTTGTAAAGGATGTCTATATTATCTAGTTTAGGTTAAGGATTATAGTTTTGAGATCTCATCTTTGAAATTTGTCCCTATTGTCAATGAGTTTCCTAAAATATTTCCCAAGGATTTTGCTAGCATTCCTCCTGATAGGAAAATAGGCTTTGAGATTGATTTTCTACCGAATACCTATCCTATCTCTATTCCTCCTTATAGAATGGATCCGGCTGAATTAAAAAAGCTAAAGGAGCAGTTAAATGATCTTCTTGATAAGGGCTTCACTAGTTCTAGTATTTCTCCGTGGGTTGTTCCCATGCTTTTTGTGCTTGAGAAAGATGAGTCTCTTCAGATATGTATAGATTACTGGCAGTTGATTAAGGTTATAGTGAAGAATAAGTACCCTCTTCCTAGGATTGATGACCTTTTTTATCAGCTTCAGGGTGCTAGATATTTTTCTAAGATTGATCTCCATTCGGGTTATCATTAGTTAAATATTTGGGAAATTGATATTCCTAAGACTACATTCCAAACCCGATATGGTCATTATGAATTCCTAGTTATGTTATTTGGGTTGGCTAATGCTTCGGTTCTTTTATGGATCTTATAAATCGGGTGCTTAGATAGTTTTTGGATCTATTTGTGATAATTTTTATTGATGATATCTTGGTATATACTAAGACTGAGAAGGATCATGCCAGCCATCTCCAAATTATGTTGCAAACTCTTAAGGATCAAAAGTTGTATGCTAAATTTTCTAAGTGTGAGTTTTGGCTGGATATTGTGACCTTTCTTGGTCATGTTGTTTCTAGTGAAGGGATCATGGTGGATCCACAGAAAGTGGAGGCAGTTAAGAAATGGCCTACACCCAAGACTCCAACCGATATTCAAAGCTTCATAGGCTTGGCTGGGTATTATAGGAGGTTTCTGGAGAGTTTCGCTTCTATTGTTGCTCTATTGACGAAGTTGACTCAGAAAAAGGTGAAGTTTTTGTGGTTTGATGCTTGTGAGCATATTTTTGAGAAGTTGAAGGATAAATTGACCTCTACTCTGATTTTGACCCAGCCCAAAGGTACTAAGTGCGTTGTTGTATATTATGATTCATCTCGTATGCGATAGGGTTATATGTTGATGCAACATGGTAAGGTTGAGTCCTATGTTTCTAGACATCTTAAGATTCATAAAAGGAATTATCCAACTCACGATTTAGAGTTGACGACTGTAGTTTTTGCATTGAAGAACTAGCATCATTATTTCTATTGGGTCCATATAGATATCTATTTAGACCATAAGGTATCTGTTCACTCAGAAGAAGTTGAATCTCAAGAAAAAACGGTGGCTTAAATTTCTCAAGGTCTATGATATAAGTATTCACTACCATCCAAGTAAAGCCAATGTGGTTGCTGATGCTCTTAGAAGGATATCCATAGGGATTTTATCTCATATGGATAAGGATAAGAGAGGATTTATGAAGGAAATTCATCAGATGGCTAATCTGGTAGTTCGTCTAGTAGAGTCTGAGGATGGAGAAAGATTGTTCAAGAAGTGGTTAAATCATCTCTTGGTGCTGAGGTGAAGGAGAAGCAAGCTTTGGGTCCCATTTTTATGCAGATTAAGGATGATGTGGAACAACAAAATGTTATGGCCTTTGAGATTGGTGGTGATGGTATCTTGAGGTAGTAACACAGATTGTGTGTTTATAAAATTGATGGGTTACGGGAAAGGGCTTGACTGAGGCTCATGAGTCAAGGTATATATTTCATCCAGGTTCTACTAATATGTACCATTATTTGAAGGTGATTTATTAGTGGAACAATATGAAGAGGGATATGGCAAATTTGGTGGCTAAGTGTATGGTATGTCAACAAGTGAAGGTAAAACACTTGAGGCCTGCTAGTATTTCTCAAGAGATATAGCTACCCATGTAGAAGTGGGAGATGGTCAACATAGATTTCATTATGGGTCTTTCATGGTCTCGTAGTCAGTATGATTCTATTTGGCTCATCGTGGATAGGATGACCAAGTCTGATCACTTTTTATTGTGAGAACTACCTACTCTGGAGAGGATTATGCTAAATTATTTATTCAGGAGAAGTTAAGTTGCATGGTGCATTAGCGTCCATCATTTCAATTTGAGGTAAGCAATTCTCTTCTTGTTTTTGGCATTCATTTCAGAAAGGTTTGGCGACCAAGGTGAACCGTAGCACCATTTTCCATCATCAAATGGATAGACAAGCAAAACTAACTATTTATACCTTGGAGCATATGCTAAGTGCTTGTGTAATTAATTTTGGAGGGATTTGGGTGGATCACTTACCTCTTATTAAGTTTGCGTATAAAATAGTTACCATTCGAGTATTCAAATGACTTCTTTTGAGGCTCTATAGAATAGGAGGTGTAGGTCTCCTATTGGGTGGTTTAAGGTTGGTGAGACTAGGTTATTTGGTTCTAACTTGGTTTATCAGTCCATAGAGAAAGTGAACGTAATTAGAGAGAGACTTAAGACTGTCCAAAGTCGTCAAAAGTTTTATGCAGATGTAAGGAAAAGGGATTTGGAGTTTGATGTAGGGGATTGAATATTTTTTAAGGTTTATACTATAAAAGGAGTGATGTGGTTCGGGAAGAAAGGTAAGCTCAGTCTCCGTTATGTTGGTCCGTATTGGATATTAAGAAGAGTTCGAAATACTGCTTATGAGTTAGACTTGTCTCCGAGTTTGGGTTTTATTCATCTGATTTTCAATGTATTAATAGTGAAAAAGTGTATCGGTAATCCTTCTTTGGTTGTCGCTGTGAAGAATATCGGTATTTCAGATTCCTTGTCTTATGAGGAAGTCTCGATCAAGATCTTGGATAAGGAAGTCCGTAGGTTGAGGACTAAGGATTTAGCTTCGGTGAAAGTCCTTTTGAGGAATCAAAAGGTGGAAGATGCTACTTGGGAAACCGAAGAGAACATAAAAACCAAATATCCATTCTTGTTCCCCGTGTTGGGCTTAAAGGGAGTTGTGTAGCTCGCCGTGGAAGTTAGAAGTTTCAGGGGGACCGATACTGAAAACCACGTTTGCCAGTGTGAGGGTCTTCATGATAGTGTGCATATTTCACACACACTATATATATATGGTTGGAGCCTCGGTGGCTTTGGCCCTTCCTCGGATTTTCTTGGTTCAAGCAGCTAACATGTGTTAGGATCTGTATAGCTCATGGGTGCCCTTAGGATGGTTAAAGATACACAGTCCAGGTTAATGATTTTAAATCTCATGCTAAACTTTGTTCCTTATCCCGACATTTGTTATATATGTATATGGATGTGTGCAGATACTTTTTAGACTGATTTTTACTTGACATTATTTTATCACTTTTCTGAGTTACATGCTAGCGCTCACCCCGCTAAACATCCTTGGACGCTACATTACTTTATTATGTTGGGTCCGAAGACACCTCTTTTATCCCTGTTCAGCGTTAGGTGGATTAGCATACTTGTCGATGTAATACCTCAATAAATTTTGAGTTTATTTTAATACTTTAAACTAATATAACTCTTAACCTATAGAAAGTTATGTGGTATATATATTTTAAAGAAAATATATTTGTGTATAGTATATATATACAAATAAACATATGCAAATAAAGTGTATACAATATGTATGGTTAATGATGGTGAGATAAATGATAAGTGAATATTTTGTATTTAATATTTTATTTTTATATGTGGAAAGTGGGGTTCACTTTAATTTTTGTCTAACTAATTAATGAAGTAGCAAAAAGGGAAAACTCTTAAGGGTTATTTCGTATTTGATTTTGGAGGAGTCACGTGGGTACTAGTACTTGCAAAAAAAATAAAATAAAGGGGAATAGGAGGGGATTTCTTTATAAGTAATTTTTTTCCCCTTAAATAACATTAAGTAGAAAAAAGAGAGTATTGTGCTTTTCACTGCAAATGGATTTTCAGAGAGCAAGAATGTTTTCCTCTATTTCTTTCTTTCATAATCAGACATTAACAAAGAAAAATAATTGTAAAGGATCGAGGAGGAGAGTATAACGAAGTAGAGATATACGTGACCTTAAGGAGCATATAAGCTAAAGAATTTATGGCAATATCAAGATTTCAAGAAGAAATTTATAAAATCTATATTTGAAATTTGAACCTCAAAAGGTAAATTTCCTATCCCTTTCTTTAATTTAATTGTTGATGACTATTTGAAAATATTTTATTTGACTCTTTGTACTAGCTCTTGAAGTGGATTTATTTAATCAGGGTTTTTGAGAAAAGAAAAATGGAGAAAATTTGAAAAAAGTGAAGTTTTTAGAAACTCTTGTTAATTGACGGATTTGATATTGAATTATATAAGTTGGAAAATTTTTAAAGAATTCATTCGAAATTCGTGCTAAAAATTTCAATCACTTCGGGCATGAATAAAGATTAGTGAAACAAATTCTTAGATGAACCTACGTGTTATTGATGGATATATGTATTGTCTTGTAGTAAATTGGTTATCTATCGTACTGTAAAAATTAGCGGTTGGAAAAATAAAGGCTACACACCCGCGGGTTGAATTGTTGAAACTTATGGTCCTACTTTAGCTAGGAAGGCATCAAAGGTATGTAAAGTTAAACCCTTCTCCGCCGTTAAGGCACAACCCACAGTTATTTATTTGTCCTAGAAGAGTTGATATAGCCTACTTGATATACAAGAACGAATCTCCCACCTTCTATACATCAAATACGTGATCATATGCTTAATGCCGCCACAATATCCACGTTCCCTTCCCATTCTAAATTACTTGTCTCTATCCTTTATGTGTCTATTTATTGAAGCTGCAATATTCATTTTACTCTTGTCGAGTCAAGTATCTATAGAGCGATACATGATTGCAGTGGTGTATACTAGAAGTTCTTAGAATTCATATGAAATTTATCACATGCTATATGTTTAGAATAAATGGCCATAGTATAGTCGCACTTGTATATTGAATCACATAGCAATATAGTCATAGGATAATATAAAGAACTAGCATTTGAACAACTCAATACTAGTAAATGAATTAGTTGTACATGAAAAGCATTACTTTAATGACTGAACAATAGTTATCATGATACACTTTCATAGGCCTATAAGGCACTACTTGATAAAGTTAACAACAGAAGGGTTATATAGGTTTGGCTTGGCATATCGCTCAAAGTGATTTTGTGCACAGGATCGAGATCAAATCATTATAGTGAGCCCAAACATTGTGGTGCACCTGCCTTTGTGGCATCATTTTTATTTGGATTCAGCTGGGATGCCCCTGACTCGAGCCAATATATGGCACATATGGCCTGCGGGCAGACCCTTATAGTGAGCCCCTAAGGAGGGGCATACCCTACAACAGATTGTGATCCAGTACATTTAGAGTACATATTTGATATATTTATTATACTTTGATTATATAGTTTGTTGTTCTAGAAATAAAATAATAATAATAATAAAAGTGGTGAATTTATTACATTTATAGAAGAACTTTCTAATTGATGAGAATAGATTTGATGTCTCTTTCAGAAAGAAAATGATCAACAATGTTGTAATAGATTTGGTGTTTCTTTGAGAAAGAAACTGATAAACAATGTTATATCTTTGAGTTGGCAAATATGGTCAATTAAGTAACTTTTTAGGGAAAAATCACTTCTCATTCCCTCCATTTTTTTCTACTGTGCATTATTATTTTACCTATCCATTTGCAGTGATGGGTCCCACAATCCATGTGTGAAGAAGGTAGTGGAGCCTCATACAAGTATTGGTGGTTGAGTCTCACTCAAAATAAATTTTTCCTCAAACACAACCTTTCTTTCTGAAAACATGGTGTTTTCTTTTTTAATTTAAGAGTTGCAGTAGTCTCCTTTTCTTTTCTATTTCTACCAAAAGTTAGAACTTCTCATTGAGCCAAAACTAACAATTAACAAGTATCCATGAACATAAAATTAGATAAATCTTATTTATTTACGTATGAGGTAAAAACAAATCTTTTTATTTAAGTATGAAGCTGACGTTTATTTTACATGCATGTAGCTATTACAAGTGTGGAAAGAGTATTTTCCTCAATGAAGCTCATAAAAATGATCTACATAATAGAATTGGTGAAATTTTTTTGAATGGTTGTTTAGTTTGCAAAATAGAGGAGCATAAGACGTTTGCATCCGTAAGTAATGACACTATTATATAACATTTTCAAATATGAAGTCTCATCGCGTATAATTGTAAATTGATGATATTTTTTGTGATAATATAATTAATTTTCTTTTTCTCGTCAAGTTGTTGTCTTTATAAAATTTTAGATGTTATATTTAAAGCAATGGTATATCCGTCTTCTTGAAATTCTGGATTCACCTCTGTTAAAGATATTGTCATAACACGCCTCAAGCTAGAAAATTTTCATGATTCTTCAATATCTCATAACAATCTTAAGAATATTTTACAATGAATCACGAAAATAAGCAATATTCCATTATCTTTTTAGAAAACAAAAACGGAGTGGGAATTGTCTGCAAATATGAAAGAAAAAAATGGAGTCTACTCCTCATAATTGACGTAGCTTAAATGGGTTGGAAAGATAGAGATTTGGATTGTGGTTCAGGGTAATACAATGAGATTGAACTCAAAATATATATAATACAACTCTAGTGTACGTTTGTTTAATTTCTCGGTTGGTCGAACGAGAGAAGTCGTGGTGGTTAATGGAGGAGTTAGAAATGATGGTTACTGGGAGAGTGGCAATGGAAAGAGGAGAGTGGCAATGGAAAGAGCAACGATAAGCTTGGTAACTCCAGATTAAGGATTTACAGCTTAATTCATAATAGAGAGCTTGAGAGTCATATTTTCGGAGGTAACATTGTACAATTTTTGGATTGATGTAAATGGTCTTTCTGTCAATATAAGGTATATCGAACTACTATAATATTGTTTACTATATGATACAAAGATTGGTACTTTTAATCAAAATCAGGAATAAAACTTTTGAGAAAAGAGTTGGGAAAATGATGATCCTACTAAGTCAAACTAAATATTAATTTGGATGAAGCTGATGATACTATTGTTGTGGTGATTAAGTAAATATAGTGTCATGTGTGAGTGATACGGGTGTTACGAGCTTGAAACCATTTACTAGAAGCCAAGATCGGAAACTACAACGACTTCAAGGCACATTTATGAAAATGGACGTGGTTGAGCTTGTTGCGAACTCTCCCAAGGCAGTGTACATCTTGATGTGTGAGGGTTGGACTTAGGTGCTCAAAATACACCTAAGGCTTCCCCAAAACACCTCACACCCTCCACCCCTTCATTAAGGGTAAAGGGGTCCTTTTGCCAACCTTTTGTTATAGACTATTTAAAGTGTGTCCTTTAGTCTTGTTCCTTAGTTAGCTTATTCTTAAAATCACTTGTAATATTGAATATCATTTTTCTCTCAATAAGAGAGTATACCACCAAATATTTGAACATCGCAAGTGAAAGGTTCCACTTGTGTTATAAAACAGCTAGAAACGTGAGTGCTCGAGTGAATCGAGTTTCTCTTGTGTTCACATAAGAACATGGTTCTTGTTAATATGATTTGTAGATATTTTATAGTTTTATATACTCTTTAGTTGCTACATTTCGTATTCTCCTTGTGTCAAGTTTCCTATCTTTTATCGTTTTCTATTTGTGTTTGATTCTAGTGTCGTCTTGTTGTTGCGGGTTTAGGCATGTTGTTGTAGGTTATTTGTGGACTATTTTGGTGTTGTAGATACCATTTGGTATCAGAGAGAAGTCTGGTCATGTTCTTACACTACCAATCTTGAGCTCTTCTAGTTGAAAATAAAAAAAAGGTGTTGTCGGGTGACTTGTGTTTGGCAAAGAAGTTGTCTAGATTTACGTGTTTTTGCTTGTCTTAGTGGTTTTTTTTGTTAGCTTATTGTTATCCTAGAACACTTGAGTCCAAGGTCCAAGATTTGATCTCTTGTTAAGTGTTGTTGAAGGGTTGGACGGCTTAGAAATTGTTGTTGTTCAAAGTGTTGTTGTTGTTGTTCATATTGTTCTTGAGTAATATTCAACAAAAGGCCTTGTTTGATTTGAAAAAGAGAAGAGAGAGGTAAAGTCTTGTGTTTTTATTGGAATTAGTTTCAAGACAACACCAAAGAGGCAAATAAAAAAAGACCTCCCAAAAGCTTACTTACCAAAAGGGTGTCAAACCTTTTTCAAAAAGAACCAAAAGAGGAAAGGGACAAAGCCAAAGCAAAAAGGTGTTTTGCCATTTTGGTGCAAGTTGGTGAAAATTTGATTGACACCTTTGACCTTTGGAAAGAGAGTCCCAAGTATTTCCTTTTCACTCCAAAACCGAAAATCCTCACCAAACAAACAAGATTGAACAACTCAATTTAAAAAACATCAATCTTGAAACAAAAATAACATCACCAACAACTAAATTTATGGGCCACGCCAACAACTAGGCTCAAGTGATTGGACATTCTTAGTTTCTCTCCTTGTCTTTACTATTTTCTTTCTATTGACTCCTACACTACTTGGCAACTAAGTAATAATATACTAAGTTGTGAACTAGTTTACGAGTACGTCTTTCGTGTTAATGTTCCTTGTGGTGCTTTGCTTGTTTATAATTTGTAGTTATTCTTGGTTTAAGTACGTACATGATGTCCTTGATTCTTACAAACCAAAATCCATTCTAACTCAAGAGTAGACTCATTCCCAATCACTCATAAGTTGATATGCGGCTTACAACACTTGAAGGGTCAAGTGAAGAAGCCGAGTGTGAAAGTGTGTGAGGATCTTTTAAACTAACGTTTGTTCATTTTGTAGGTACATTTGCAGATGGAACCACCACACATGGAACCCAAAACTTCCAATGCACAAACCATGGATCATAATGTTATGAATTCCCTTGTAGTTAGTCTTAAGTCCTTGTCTCGGGATGTGGCTAGAGTGAATGCTACGGTTGAAAAGTTGGGAGTGGAAATGGCCTCTATTAGTGATCAGGTGGAAAGGGTAGAAAGCTAACGGAGTTTTCGACCCTCAAATCCTTAAAACACATCCCTAACCATTACCCCAGAAGTCATCCACCAAAGAATGTACCCACTAAATGTCATACCTCTAGCCAACTATTACTTACAAGGCCGAGGCCTTGATGGACCTAGCCATTACCCATATTACCAAGTCCTACATAAAGGATTTGGAAAGAAAATGCCACCCTTAAATCCAAATCCTCCAAACCAAAATCCTCCAATCCAAAGACCTCCACCACTAAATGTTAATCCACCATACCAAATTCTAAATGTCCCAAAACCCGCCAATGAAAGAAGATGGTTTTTGAGGGAGAATCGAAGGGGAGGGTATGGAATGTATGATGATCCTTATTTGATAGAGGAGGGGATGAGGGGTAGAAGGGTAGAACCAAGGAAAAACTGAGGGCTTGAAGGTAGGGGCGTCCAGGGTGTTAGGGAAAGGGATGTTGGTCCCAACACTATCAAAATGGGGCTTCCAATCTTTAAGGGAGAAAGTGATCCCAAAGATTTTCTCACATGGGAATCCACATACGAGATTCTTTCAAGTGAATAATCTCACGGAGGAGAAGAAGATTTGCTATGCCATTGCTCATTTTGAGGGATATGCTACCACGTGGTGGGAGTATGTCAAATTTTTTGGCAACGTATTGATTGAGGGGCAACCCCCACCTTGGTTTTGGTTAAGGTATCTTATGAGGTAAAGGTACCTTTCCAAAAGATATCAACATGAACTCTTTAAAAAATTATACAACTTGAAGCAAGAAACAAAAGTGTGGTATCCTACTATGATGAGTTTCAACAACTCATCTTGAAACTTGATCATAGGGGAGAAGAAGTGAGCCACGATATCATCTGGTTCAAGGTCGTCCTAAACAAGGAAATATCTATGCATATGACACTTTAGAAGTTTGAAACTATTGAATGGATCTTTCAAGCAGATTTGGAGATTGAACGAGAGAACAATAAAAGGTCGACATACAAAACCAAAACATACCAAGGGTCCTCGGGTTGGACCAAGGGGAAAAAAGTGGTTCCATCAACTTCGGGGTGGAAAAAGTCCAAAAAACAACCAACTAAGGTCCCTCCACCCATGAGCAAGATTGCTCAACCACCTCCTCCATGGTTTGAGGGCAAGCCAAATGTCTCTTCTAATGTCAAGGGATTCCAATGCTTCAAATGTCACGGATGGGGACACAAGGCTAGTGAGTATCTTAATTGGTGAAATGTGATATTGAGAGAAAGGAAATTATATTTATTGGGGGAAGAATTGGGGCTTGAAATGGTTAAAAATGAAAAATCCAATCAAGATATAGAGGGAGGGGAGGCCGAGAGGTCTAATGATAATGATGAAGAGGAGGTTTGGCCACAAGAAGGTGAACTTAAGTTACCTAATTATGTGGTACGAAGAGTTATGATTAGCAAAGCGTTGGATGATCCTAGCCAACGAGAAAACCTCTTTCATACTATGTGTCTCATTAAGGGTAGTGTGTGCTCCTTGATTATTGATAGCAGAAGTTATGCTAATGTAGCTAGTTCATCGATAGTAGATCACTTGAAGTTACCAACTACTCCACATGCGACTTCGTATAGAATCCAATGGTTGAACGATTGTGGAGAGTTGAAGATAACTCATCAAGTAGTGATTCCATTCAAAGTTGGAAATTATGAGGATGAGGTACTTTGCGACATGATTCCTATCCAAGCATGCAAGCTCTTGTTGGGTCGGCCGTGGTAATATGATAGGTCAACAAAACATGATGGCCGAACCAACTACTACTCTTTTGAGTTCAAGGGTTGAAAGTACAACCTCCGACCACTATCACCATCATAAATGTGTGAGGCACATTAACAAATGAAGAGTTTGCAAGGAAAGAGAAAGAAAGAGAAGGAACCCGCGGGTAGAGGGGATAAACCCAAGAGTGGTAAGGGTGAGGGTAAAGAGGGAGTCTCAGCTTTGAGGGGTAAGGATTCGATGGTAATGTTGGCTCGAAAGGGCGACCTCTTCAAAGAGTATGATAATAATACTCCTATGTTACTTTTGTCTCATGTTTTGAACGCTATCCCGTCCACTTCCCCTATCCCATCTTCTATTTCTAATGTTTTGCAGGAATTTGATGATGTATTTCCTAGTGAATTGCCGCAAGGACTTCCTCCACTTTGCGGAATTAAGCATCAAATTGACTTTGCTCTGGGGTCATAATTGCTAAACAAGTAAGCTTATAGGAGCAACCCCACGAATATAAAGAACTCCAACGACAAGTTGAGGACCTCCTTAACAAAGGATAAATCAAGGAAAGCATGAGTCCATGCGCGGTCCCAGTGTTGCTTGTGCCAAAGAAGGATAGGATATGAAAAATATGTGTGGACTATCGATCCATAAATAAAATTACGGTAAAGTATCGTCATCCTATTCCTAGGTTAGATAATATGCTTGATGAACTAAATGGCTTTTTTGTATTTTCTAAGGTTGATCTTAGGAGAAGATATCACCAAATCTGTATGCAATCGGGTGATGAATGAAAGACCGCATTCAAGATCAAGTTTGGTCTATATGAGTAGATGGTCATGCCATTTGGTCTCACCAATGCTTTAAGTACTTTTATATGGCTAATGAATCATGTGATGAAGCCATTTATTGAAAAGTTTGTGGTTGTGTACTTCGATGATGTTTTAGTTTATAGTAAGTCCCTTAATGAACATGTATTGCATCTAAGGAGTGTGTTTGATGTTCTTAGGAAAGAAAAGTTGTATGCTAATATTGAAAAATGCTTCTTTGGTATTGATGAAGTTGTGTTTTTGGGATTTGTTGTAAGCTTGAGGAGAGGTGAGGTAGATGAATCCAAGATAACCGCTATTTAAGATTGGCCAGCCCCTAAAACCATGGGTGAAGTGTGGAGCTTCCACAGGTTGGCAAGTGTTTATAGGAGGTTCGTCAAAGGATTTAGTACCATTGCAGCTCCCTTAACCGAAATCATCCGAAAGGACCATCCTTTCTAGTGGAGTGAAGAGCAATCTAAGGCCTTTAAGACGTTGAAAGATATTCTCATTTCGGCACCATTGTTATAATTGCCTAACTTTGACAAGATGTTTGAAATAGAATGTAATGTTATAAAAGTGGGCATAGGCGCGGTTTTAATGCAAGAATTGAAGCCTATAACATACTTTAATGAAAAGCTCAAAGGAGCAACTCTAAACTACTCTACATATAATTTGAAGTTGTATGCCTTGGTTAGAGCATTAGGAAATTGGCAACATTATCTTTGGCCCAAGGAATTCGTAATCCAAATGGATCATGAATCTTTGAAGCACCTTCGGACACAAGACAAACTTAATAAATGGCATGTCAAATGGATTGAATTTCTTAAAACCTTTCCCTATGTGATTCAATACAAAAGGGGTAAGGATAATGTGGTAACCAATGCATTGTCTAGAAAGCATGTTCTTGTGTCCACTTTGTCATCCAAGCTAATGGGGTTTGAGAGCCTCAAGTTTTTATATCTCCAGGACCCTTACTTCGCTCCTATCCTTAGGGAAAGTGAAGCTGTGGGTAGGGAAAAGAGACCCTCAGATTTTATTCCTTATGTCGTGTTTGATGGGTTCTTATTTTGGGAAAGACGGTTGTATGTACCTTCTATCTCTTGGAGGGACTTATTTGTGAGGGAAGCACACGACGGCGGTCTCGTGGGTCACTTTGAAATTGATAAGACCCTCAAAATATTGGAGGAACAATTCTATTGGCCAAGGATGCGCAAAGATATTGTAAAAGTTTGTATCCAATGCATGGATTGTAGGAGTGCTAAGTCTAGGCTCCTTCCTCACAGTTTATACACCCCGCTTTCTACTCCATTACGTCCGTGGTTTGATATTTCTATGGATTTTGTATTGGGGCTGCCACGGACTCAAAGAGGTTGGGATAGCATCTTTATTATTGTTGACTGATTCTCCTAAATGGCACACTTTATTCTTTGCAAAAATAGTGGATTTGGCTATTGTAGCTTCTTTGTTTATTGAACATATTGTTAAGTTGTACAACATCCCAAGGACCATTGTAAGTGATAGGGACTCCAAGTTCCTTAGTCACTTTTAGAGGTCAATGTGAGGTAGGCTAGGTACCAAGTTGTTGTTTTTTACATCTTACCACCTGCAAACAAATGGAAAAACGGAAGTAGTAAATCAAACTTTGGGTTCTATGCTATGTTCTACGGTTAAAGGTAAGTTGACATCTTGGGAAGATCACCGACCTCTTATAGAATTTGCTTACAATCAGGTGATCTATTTAAGCATGGGCATCATGCCCTTTGAATGCATCTATGGCTTCAATCCCCTAACCCCCTTGGATCTAACTCCTTTGCCAAGTGATATTGTTATTAGATTAGATAGAAACAATAGGTCCAAATCCATGAAAATTTTTCATGAAAAGGTGAGATTGCGGCTTGAGAAAAAGAAGCAAGAGGTGGCCAAGTGAATCAACAAAGGAAGAAGGCATCTTGTGCTTGAGCCAGGAGATTGGGTGTGGGAACACCTACGAAAAGACCAGTTTCCCAACCAAAGAAAGGGCAAGTTTCTGCCAAAATGTGATGGTCCATTCTAAGTTCTTAAAAGAATCAACGACAATGCTTACGAGATCGACTTATCACCAGAATACCAAGCACATAACACATTTAACGTGTGTGATCTCACACTAATTGATACCATTGAAGATCAAGAACCCATGAATTTTAGGTCAAACTCCTCTCAAGATGGAGAGGGTGATACGGGTTTTACGGGCTCGATACCATTTACTAGAAGCCAAGCTCGGGACTACAACAACTTCAATGCATATTTATGAAAATGGATACGCTTGACCTTGTTGTGAACTCTCCTAAAGTATTGTATGTCTTGACGTGTGAGGGTTGTCCTTAGGTGCTCAAAATACACCCAAGGCTATCCCAAAACACCCCACACCCGGTACCCCTTCATTAAGGGTAATGGGTCTTTTTGCCAACCTTTTGTAATAGGCTATTTAAAGTGTTTACTTTAGTCTTATTCCTTAGTTATCTTATTATTGAAATCACTTGTAATATTTAACATCATTTTCCTCTTAAGAAGAGAGTATACCACCAAACATTTGAACATCACAAGTGAAAGGTTCTACTTGTGTTGTGAAACGGTTAGAAACGTGAGTGCTCGAGTGAACTGAGTTCCTCTTATGTTCGCGTAAGAACTTGGTTCTTGTTGATGTGATTTGTAGAGGTTTTAGAGTTTGATACACTCTTTAGTTGCTCCATTTCATATTCTTTATGTGTCAAGTTGCCTATCTTTTATCGTTTTCTATTTGTGTTTGATTCTAGTGTCGTCTTGTTGTTGCGGGTTTAGGCATGTTGTTGTAGGTTGTTTACGGACTGTTTTGGTGTTTTAGATACCATTTGTGTCAGTGAGTGACTAGGTGATAGATGTTAGGGTTTTTGTGCTATATTTTTTATCAAATTTAAGTTTTATTTTCTTAAAAGAAAAATAAAAGTAATACCATAATTACTTTTACTTTTCTTGAAAAAAATATAAATATTTTCCATATTTGGCTAACCTCTTTCTTGGGGATAAGATTTTGGAACTCTATAAATAGAATACCCCATTCTCACGCAACAACACAGTAACATCCACAACGTAGTCATCAAAGATTCTTGTTTAGGTGGAGATTTCTCCCAATATGTTATAGGCTTTTTGATTTAGTTATCAGTATATAGGCTTTTTGGTGAATTAAATCAAATAATATATGTTTTTAATTATAATTTTCTCTGTCATCTGAATTATCACATTCTTTGTTTGGAACTAATAGTTTCCGCATGATGCCCTCTCGATTTCGAACCCAACAAGTTGTATCAAAACCTATGATTTAATGATCCGATAGTTTAGATTGAAGACATGTTGAGATCAAAGTTGCAACCAATTTAATGATAATGAAGATCTTTGTCTAGCTATATGTGGAGAAAAGTTTCAAATAAATTTTCAACAATCTTGCTGTTAATCCATCTTTAAGAATCAAAATCAATTTTCAACCCATGTTTATAGGCTCCATTTTCAGTCTTTGCTTACTTTTAAAGCTTACAGTCTTTGCTTACTTTTAAAGCTTAGGCTTATTTCAACTCATGCATATACTTTAACGCATGAGCTCCACTTTTAACCTATGCTCACTTTCAATGCTCAAGGATCCACTTTATTTATCTACTAATTTTGATCATTTTTCCTATTAAAATTCAACTACAAAACTTGATTTTTTTCTTTAAATTCAAACATGCAAGGTATATGGAGATTCATACAATAATTTCAGTCAACTATTAACTCACAATTTGAATCTGCAATCTAGAGTGTGCATTCAAAGTCAAGGTTCAAATAATGCATTAGAAAATGTTGGTACCAGTGAAAATTAAAGAAAATTTAGTAGATCTCTAAAGCAGATTTTATCATTTTTTGTACACTATAAATCTTTATATGACAAGTATTTTTGCTATTTTGACATTATAACTGACATGCAAATAAAAATTTATAAAGATCTAAGTTTTGTTACTCATTTATATAATTTTTTTTATGTGGAGACGTAGCAAATAGAAATTTAACTATAAAAATGAAGCAAAGATCATACCTAGAAAATATGGATAATCGAAAGTTGCAAATGAAGATCAAGTGAACAAAATTTGAGTAAAGAATTAAATTCTAGCACTAAGTTTTAAATTTTTTTATCATCAGCAAATCAACCTATTTTCTTAGCCTTTAGCAGCATTCCAAATTCCTAACTAATATTTGAAAATTAATATTTATAGAAATCGTAAGTTCAATATCAATATATGAACATGCAGTTTTGATTTTTTAACAGAAGTGTTTAGCTAAAAAATAAAAGCAATTTTTTGATTTAGATGTAAATTTTTTAGATGAAGAAGAAGGAGAAGAGTCCAGAACAATGTTGCATGAAAATTGCAATGGCAAATACACGTTAACCCACTCTACTTTCAGAACATTAATGTTAATTCATTTTTCTGTGGACTCCACTATCCACTTTTAATTACTTAATATTATTTTATTTATTTTCTGTGGACCCCACAATCCACTTTCAATTTTTGATAAAATGTTAATTTCTTTCTCTTCCTGATTTTTCTTTGTAACTTTAAATTAATAAAATGGGTCCCACAATCCACGTGTCCATAAAGCTTTGAATTTTTATTTTTAAAAAAATGTTTTTAGTTGAAAAAAAGGGTGGATAGAGCTGCTTCTTAGGATCGACCACGCGATCAAGAACTTACGCAGCAACCCTAAACTAGTGATTCACCTAGACAATATGAGCATGGATTCCTTTACTTAATGCTAGATAACTTGTTCGCGCTACGCGTGATCATTAAAAATTGTGTCAAATTTATAAATTAATATTTTATAATATTTTATTTTAGTTTCTAAATCAAAATTTAAATTTTAAATACAATTTATTTTTCACACTTTGTTAAGTATTTTTATTATGTTACTAAAATCAAGCAAACAATAACTTTGAAGGTCATCTGAACAAATTGTATAAGAATATTCAATTACCTTAGAATTGTCTCACATAATATACAACATGTGAAAAGTTATAATATTATTTCTCTCATAAAGTCATCTTAGCTCCCGCCATTTAATAATCATATTTATATTTTGTATTATTTAAAAATTATGTCCAAAAATAGTTCTTTGCATAGTTCTTAACTCTCCAAATACTTGTGGAAAAAGTATAATTCGACTTTTGCATTGCACATATTTTTGCACTTTCTATGTGTAGCCTTTAAGTTAAAATAATTAGTTTCAAAAAGAAGAAAAAAGCTATGTCCTTTTAATTTATAATGAACTTATTATCTACACAGTTCAATTATTTATGAGACCCACATTTAGTGTAAGTAAGAATAAAACATTCACTCTATTTGCACCTTATGCTGAATTAATCAAGTTGAAGAAATTAAATTTTGACTTTTATCTTAGTATTCTTTTCTAAATAAAAATTAAAACTCAATTACAATTGAAAAATAGTGAAATGCATGCTCAACGACTTTGATAAAACAAAATTTGAGAATAATTAATTCTTTTAGTTGATGTAAAATATAAGATAAGGTCTGTAAATTCGTTTCTTGAAGCATATTTCTCTTTTGTGACTTTTATTTTTTCTCGATGCTAGTAGTGGAGCCAGATTTTTATTAAGGGAGGTCAGAAGTAAATATACGGACTAGTCAAAGTGGATTTAACATCATATATATATATATATATATATATATATATATATATATATATATATATACACACATAAAAATATTTTAACCATGTAAAAATAGTATAATTTCTTGACGAAGGAGGTTCAGATGAACCCCCCAACTCAATGTAGCTCCGCCACTGCTCGACGTATACCACCATTCTGCAATGATTAAAGTTCTCATTAAACTATCAATAAAGCAAATGATAAAAGAACAAAACTAATATTATGATTAAATTTTCTATTAAAGTATTTAACATAATTGCAAATAACAAAGATCTTCATCAATTTACAAATGCCAAAAAAAATTAGTGCATGTTAATTTTAATTATGAGATAAGCAGACGACAACTAAATCAAAGTAAAAAGAAAGTACAACTTAATTCACCATTCTTCTCGAATACATATATATATATATACCCTGCCAAATCACATCATTTCGAAACATACACCAATAAGTAAAATTACACTCAAATTCAGTAATAAATTTCAAACAAATTCAAGAACACTAATCATAGAACTAATTTTCAGTTGGGGTAGCACCCAAAAATTTAAAGATTTTAAGGAATATTTATTTTTTATTTATTTTTAATCAAATTAATGAACACTACGAAATTCTTATTCCCGAAACAAATCACATCAATTGCTATAATATAAATAAATAAATATATATATATATATATATATATATATATATATATACACATACATAAAGTGAAATTTTATTAATTGGGGGTTTGAAAAGAATAGAGTGTATGAAGATCCTAATTCTACCTTGAAATGAAATTACTTTCGAACAATCATGAAAGAAAAATGTATTGTATGAAAAAATCAAATTCAAGTAAAATAGACTAAGCAAGCTATATGAAAAAAAAAATCACTTTCAATCTACACACTATACATACACACATCATGTAATTATATTGAAAATCATGTAATTAAATACTTTTTCGTTAATTAAGTAGTATCCAGATTGATCCAAGTCGTTGTTTTTGTTGGATTTTATCACATACCACATCTAAAATCAACTCTAAAATAAAAAGAGAATACATCATTCTAAAATTTCAATTAAAAATAAAACAAACTAGGCAAACTATAATATGAAAAAGATTCACTTTCAATTTATATATAGTACAAATTATAGAGTATGAAAAGGCACAAAATTAAATTAGTTAATCAAAAGTTAATACACATTAAGTCCGTTAATTACAAATAATGATGATAACCGTGTGAGAAAATATTTGAAAAGTGTTATAAATATATTACCATATATAGTGAATGTCTATTTTATCATACATAGTGAATGTCTACTTTACCATATATAGTAAATATCTATTTATGAATAAAATTAGAAACCCAAGGTTAGTTTTTTCCTATAAATAAAGGAGTTTTCCCTTCATTGTAATGAACCTCATCAAGAAACCTCTCAAGAGAAATAATAATCACTTTGTTCTCTTTTCTTTCTATTCTTCTTCTTCTTTGCTTTATATTTCATAACACGTTATTAGCACGAGACTCTGCCAAACAAGGTGAGATTATAAATTTAAAGGTAATTTCAAGGTTATTAATTTCTTATGTTATTTGTCTTTTGCTACTAATGATATAATTATTATTGGGTTTGAGAAAATATAAGTGATTTGGAACCACTTATGCTTTTAATTTCTTCATGAAGAATAATATTGTTAAAAGATATGATGATGAATTTAAGTCTTATCTCATTAAGAGGGTAAGACATTGGGTTAAAAATTTCAATGCACCATGATGAAAAAATATTGGGTTTTAAGTCCCATTGATTTATGCCTAAAACGTTTTTATGTAGATAAGACGTTGAGTTTGAATCTCAATGCACCATACTGATGATATTATGATGGCAAAGGCAAAATAATAGGTATTTGGTGAAAAGTCATGAAATCCATCCCATTGAATATGCTTTATTCCATGAAGTGAATGTGGTAGCAATATATGATTGAAATATGACAACTTACTTCATTTTTGAAATGTACGTGATAGCAGTGCATAATATGTCTGAAAGAAGACAAGTGATTGAATGCACAGATATAAGCATGGAGGTACAATATGATAATATATAATCATCAAAAGTGATAATATTTTTATACGTTTATCATGATTATAAGATACGTTATAGAAAATTTCTCTACAACCATATGTATGCCTCGATTTGCTCCTGATTTATCAATATCTTAAAAGAGGTTATAAGCTATCGTAATTTGATAGGCTTAAGGCACGATTATATTTTATTTCTAGGGAATGAGAAGCTTATTAATGCAAACGTGCACTTGATTATGATGGTATCACAACTCACCTCCAAAAGAGGCTGAATAATTGAGAAGAGTTATCTTGAAATTTACTTCGAAAGTATTAAATCTGAAATTTACTAAAGAAAAAGGCACATGTCATGATAAACTTGGAGTTTACTAGTAGAAATAAGTTCATAAATTGACATGTACGATCATGACATTCCAAAGATGTGCATATTAAGTATTAAACATGTATTGAAGAATTAGAAAATTCTTCATTACTTTTAATATTGTGTGTTCTCAAGATAAGTTGGTTGGACTAACTAATGTTGGGATTTGATCCCTCAAAATCTAAAGAGTATATAAGGTGAATATGGGCCCATTCACTAGTCATGTGATCTATTAAGATGCATCGATATAAGATGATCACTTGTATGTTTCTTGTCAACCAGCAGTTTGACATTCATAAAATTATTTGCTCAATAAAATTGAGTTAAGAGCATAACTTTCAGATTGTGTAATCAAGACAATTCATCTTGATGATGATGGTTTGGCATGGAATGCCTTTGATAAATAGCTAAACCATTACTAATGAGAACAAAGCTTCATGTGTTTGTATGAAATATGATATGTTACATACAATAGCACTTGTATGTATTAGACCAATAAATTATGATTATTTCTTCTATCTTAATTGGTTCAGGGTCAAGAACCAACTATTCCATCTAATAATTTTGATGTGCAGTGTACGATTAATGAATTTACCATAAAGCACAAAGATGGATTCTTCAAAGAATATGGAGGATGTATGTTAGTTTTTCTAACATAAAGGGGTGATTATAAGCAGCTATCAAATATGTTAAAAACTATCATCACATCCTCATTCAAAAGATAATTTAAGTCAAATGTCGAACGTATCTCATATTTAAGTTATAAGTGCTCTTATTTGTGTTCATAAATGACAAAGTCTGTGTATGCATGAAGCGTGGTAGATCAATTGATTCCAAATGAAATAATCCTTGAAAAAGATAAGGAGCAAATAATCATAATAAGAAGGCAATGTGTTCTTGAAGAGCCTGTGACATAACACTTCATGAAACCTTATGAGAGGTTCATATACCTAAAAATAAAAAATCAATGATATCTCAAAATGTTATGTCACACTATGAACCGATACAAAATAAAATATCATTAATATCTTTGATACAATATTGACTCAATATTGTGAAAGATTACGATAATCTAAATTCTATATTTATTTAAGCATGCTGACATAAAAATATTTTATCAAGTGATATGAAAGAATGTGTCTTAGTAAGCATAAAACTTATTTGATTTGAAGTCCAAACACTTGAAGACGTCAGGCATGAAATTCTGAATATTGTCACTTGACAAAATTTATATGAGAACTTTTTAAGGATTCAAAATGTTTGAAGCATATAAAAGTTTCTGGGAAACTTATTTATAATTCTTATATTGTATAAGCTTATAGCTTGAAAATTATTGAAACTCTTGGAATGTTTTCAAAAGCAATAGAATATTTGTTTAAATGAGAAACATGCATAATTAAATAAGGATTCATTCTGAGCTCAAGAAAAGAATGAGGAACTCCTTGGTTATGAAGTAACATATCTTAGTTCAATTAGTGCACTAATGGATCTTGTAAATACTAAAAGGCATGACATAGCCTTTTTTTGGTCAATTTGCTAGTAAGGTATATATAGTTCTGCTCCCACTAGGAGACATCAAAATGTGATCAAATATATAAGTTTATTTTATTCTGAAGATTGTAGTTCCAATCTTATTGGTTATGATGATGCTGGGTACTTATCTGGCCCGTATAAAGCTCAATCTCAAATAAGTTATATGTTCACATGTGGGGATACGTCCATATATTGGAGATATACAAAGCATTTTATCTAGCCACTTCATCGAACCATGCTGAGATAATAGTTATTCATGAAGCAACCGAGAATGAACATGGTTGAGATCCATGATACATCTCATTTGAGAAAAATATGGTATGAAATGTGACGATGTACCCATAATTTTATACGGAGATAATGCAGCATGCATAGCACAACTTAAGGAAGGATTCATAAAAAGAGATAGAACGAAGCACACTTCATCAAAGCTTTTCTACATACATGAGCTCCAAAAGAATGGTGATATTAACGTGCAACAGATTTGTTCAAGTGACAATGTGGCTGATATATTCACCAAGTCTCCTTCAATTGCAACTTTCAAGAAGATGGTGCACAAGATCGGGATGCAAAGGCTCAAAGATATTTTCATTAGGGGAGTTAATATGCGCTGTACACATTTTTCCTTATGAGGCTTTATTCCACTGTATTTTCCTTGTAATGTTTTTAATGAGGCAGCCTATATCCATATTGTTAGAGATATGTACTCTTTTTCCTTTACTAAATTTTTTTCCATGATGTTTTTTCCAGTAAGGTTTTAACGAGGCACATTATCTATCAATTAGACATTCAAGGGGGAGTTTTATAAATATATTACCATATATAGTGAATGTCTACTTTATCATACATAGTTAATTTATGCTTTACCATATATAGTAAATATCTATGTATGAAAAAGTTTGAAACTCAAGGTTAGTTTTTTCCTATAAATAAAGGCTTTTTCCTTTCATTGTAATGAACCCCATCAAGAAACCCCTCAAGAGAAATAATAATCACTCTCTCTTCTCTTTTCTTTCTATTCTTCTTCTTCTTTGTTTTATATATCATAACAAAAAGCCATTTGGGTATTGATTTTTCTTAATGAAAAGGCATAATGGGATGATAATGAAATGAGGTCATTTGGCCTTCATTGTTTTTTCTTAAAGACCTTGACTATTTATATGTGAGCTTTAATTGCATTTGTTTTTGAAGTTTTTAGTGTCATTTAGTTAATAAATTATATATAAAAAATTGGAGTAAAATTTTAAAAAAATAGAAAAAAGATAAATACAATTGAAGGTCATGGAGAGGTGCCACTTCACCTTTTCTATAACCTTCCTTTATATATATATATATATATATATATATATATATATATATATATATATATATATATATATATTGATTTGATTCTTTTAAGAATTATACAAATGATATACTGATTTTATTCGGATGACTATGGATTTCTGTGATCCATTTTTTATACATAAATTCGCCCTTGGTTCTTAAGGATATGTCATCGGTTAAGGTGTATTCCCCAAGATTCAACAAGTTCGACTAGCAATGAACTAGAAGTCAGAAACTAACAATAAATAGATAAACCCAGCACCACAATATATTAGATGAAGAATGTTTTTTATTTTCTATATCTTTCATAAAAAAAAACTCTGTGTGTATTATATATATATATATGTATATATATATGTATATATATATATATATATATATGCCTTGTGTGTCAAAATGTTGATGGCCCCAAGTTTTAACAAAAAAGGGATTTGACGAAATCTAATAATTAGATTAAAGGAGAGTTATAACCCATTAACAAGGTAAAGTTAAAATGAAACAAAAAATAGTTAGTGAATGACATTGATTACACTGTAAATGAATAAGAAATTTAAGTCCATTTAAATCAAGAATTTGAATACATGGTTAACTCAAATGGAATTTCATGAATGAATTAAAGGCTAATAATCTCAAAAAAAATCAATAAATATGATCTTATTTTTGAGATATTAAGATAGTTTTTCTTACGGTCTCTACCTCATAAACTTTGAAATGTTATTTTTGAACGACCTCTGAGTAGAAGCAAACATGTGTCTACTTGATAACTTCAGAATGTGTGTGTGCGTGCTTTTAAATATGTGAGAAACTAATATAATTCAAACTTGCTACCCAGGGATAGGACTCACCTGCCAGTAAAGGGTCAAATCCTTAGAAGCAGTCTTTACATTTTAGAACTACGTAGCCAGCGTAGGTTGAGACATCAACCTGCCAATTGAGGGTTGATGAGGTGATCTACCTGCCAGTTGAGGGTACTACCATTCTCGTTTAGAGTACTTGCCAGATGAGGGTGACTGAGCACTTGTCCTTACCCATGGCACGGTGTTGACACCCTTCCAACTGGGGTTACAGGTTGGACCACAAATCAATTAGAGAAGGGGCATGTCGGTTATATGATCACTTTCCACAGTCTCAGATTCAAATTCAGTCTTAGTATGGAACTCAGTTTAGTTTTGCAGATTCAGGACTGTCAAACACAGTCACTCAGCTCAGTATGGGACTCAGTATAGTTCCACAGAATCATGACTATCAAATACAGTCATTCAGCTACTAGTAATCCAGTATTTAGTGTTATTATGATCTTAGTACAATTTACATATTCATGCATATACTCTCATTCAGTCATACTCATGATATTCAGTTAGTATTGTTTATGCATATGAACCCATGCATTTTAGCCTACCTCACTAAGCATACCAGTACATTCAAAGTACTAATGTATGCTTTTCTTTTATGCTATGATGTCTTATATCATAGGTTAAGACACACGACCTCCAAAGAACCCTTAGTAGTTCAGACTCTCAGTATACAGAGTTAGTGGTGAGTCCTTATAGTTCGAGGACGTGATTATTTATTTCAGCATTTTAGTTTATTTTTAGTAGTCATAGTTAGTTGGGGACTTTTCCCATCAACTCCACAGTTCAGACAGTTTAGAGGCTTTTCAGACTAGATTATTTTTAGACAGTTATTCAGTTTTCAATATTGATGTTCAGTGTTGGTATTGTGATACCGTATTCAGTAGTATTTATAGTATTAAACCTTATCGCTAATTTTTTGCCTAATTTTTACATATTTTTAGTATTATTGTTATTCAGTTATTACAGCATGTACCAGTCATGGGTTACCTTGTGGATCTTTGGGATTATAAGCACCATGTAGCGTCCGGGGTACAGACTCAAGGCATTACACACTTAGCGGTCAGATGCTACAGATTATGCCCACTGAATATTTTTCTTGATGATTAAGTCAAGAGGTCTTTTTATGTGTCAATCATAGAATTTCTTCATTCTTTTGTATTTATATACAATTTAGATATACATAAATTTTTCATCATGTCATTTAGTTCAAAAACTTATCCATTAATTCTAGAATTTATATACACATAGAATTGCATATCAAATTTTAAAATTTGAACATAACTAGAATAGGAATAGAGTTTGTACTTGATATTTTTTCCAGTTTCATGCTTCTGTTTATCCCATTTCAGTTTAATTTTTTTCATTTCTAAACAACCTTCTAGCATTGCACATTGAACGAGAAGTATATTTATTTGTTGAAAAAAATTGATCAACAGAACTGAAAGAGGGGTATATTTAGTTGTCTTTTTTGTGGGTTAGGTTTGACGAATTAGATTAGGGTGTATTTTATTTTTTAAAAATGAGGCATTTAACGTTGATTTGGGCTTTTCTATTAAAGAAAGAGTACAGATGAAAATTTCTTAACAAAAGAGTATAGGTGAAAATTTCTTAACAACGACGGTAAATTTGATCCTAAAGTATGACAAAAAAGGTAAATTTGATCCCAAAGTATGACAAAAGATATATTTTTAACCAATTTTCTAAAGTAAAGGAATAAATTTGGCTCTTTTCCCTTGATATAATTCAATGGCACATTAAATATGTATTATTGATAAGCCTGTTATTATTTAAACTCTTAGTTCAATTGATTTTTAAATAGCACGAAACGATTCACAAAAGGTTACTATTCCCTTCATCCTTATTTAAGTGTTATACTTTTCTTTTTGGTCTGTCCAAAAAGAGTGTTTCTTTTATATTTAGTCAGTTTTTTTAATTGTAACATTTTACATGGCAAATTTAATACTACGATATTTAAGAAACAATACTTATCTTTAATCTAAGACCATAAAAATTTAATTTATTTGATTTTTTAATTTGTGTCCAATCAAATTAAAATATTTAACTGAGATAAAAGGAATACTATGTCAATGTACCATTTATAGAGGCCATGCAAAAATAGATTTAATGAAAAAAAGACTTATTTACATAAATAATATATTATATAGTCATATTTATGAATTATAACACATCTTTTACTTTATATCTTATATCATATAGTCATATTTATGAATTATAGCACACCTTTTACTTTACATCTTATAGCCTTACTTTTCTTATAAAAAATAGCTACATAAGTATATAATACATTTCTGACACAATTTTAATATAGTAACACACAAACTAATTTAAATAGTATTTGAATGTTTGAAATTCAGGTATAATACATTTTTATCATCATTAATAAGAGAAAAAATAAACAACAATTATAATACCATTTGAATTCAATATATTATACAAATTATAGACATGTTTCAATGCATGTGGTAAATATATAACTAAAATATTTTTAAAACAAATGTAGTATAAGTATTATATGAGATTGTCAAATATTTTGTTATAATTTAAATTAGTTTACGATGTTAGAAATGTATTGTATTTATTCTAAAATAACAACTATCAAATTCACGACAATGTATAATATTGAATTCAAATTGCATTGTAATTATCATTTATATTTAATATAGTTTAATATGACTTTAATACTATCTTTAAATTTTTAGATTGAGCAAAAAAAAGTAAAAGAACTCTTTTCTCTCTTTCGTTTTTTACTTCTATCACTCTCTACGACCACCACCCTGCTGGAATCCGATGAAAACCAACTAACACAACTAATAATAATAAAAACATAATAGTGACCAACCAAAAAATCAAACATAACAATAATTTGGTTGCTCTGATATGTTGGCATTGCACAATTCCGGCAAGATATGGACATGTATTGACCTTACAATTAAAGGGTGATGATTATGGATGTGGTTGTAGGGGTAGGAGTTTTTGGGTCTCTAGTTTGCTAGAGTTCAGGGCATAATAGGCATCACTAGAGCTCCATTGTCCTCTCTTCTACGGCAATATTCCTTTATTGACGGCAATGGTGAACCATCAAAAAATAATATTATAGCATCTTGTAACACACGCAAGTATATGTGGTCAAACAAATAGTAAAGTGACTCTTGCGAGTCGGTTATCGATCCCACAATGGCTTGATTTTTTAGCAAACAATCTAATCTAAGTGTTACAATTGAAGTTAAATAAATATGATTTGTAACCATAAAGAGTTTTGAGTTTTGATTTATAAAACAAATAATTAAAAATAACAATGATATGAAGCTTGGATTGCAAACAATATACATAGAAATCCAGAGTTGAGGCATTTACTTTAAATTCATGCATAACTATGGTATCTAACCGA
The DNA here is from genome assembly GCF_002878395.1 of Capsicum annuum. Taxonomy (NCBI): domain Eukaryota; kingdom Viridiplantae; phylum Streptophyta; class Magnoliopsida; order Solanales; family Solanaceae; genus Capsicum; species Capsicum annuum. Next base: position 128,163,495 of record NC_061115.1, on the reverse strand, counting down.
TGTTTGTTTTTAACCTGATTGTTGATCTACGGGGTTGATATTATAACTTGAAAATAGGAATCCTCTCATTCATCTTCCAAAATTAATCTCGCAATTACATCATTGAGTAGGAATGTGAGTCTTTAGTTTGGATACTTTAAGCTATCTTCCTATTTCATTAACCAAGTGGGACGTTTAGGTATATTCTTATCCTAACCGTAAATCATCCTTTAACAATTAGCCCATATTCAATTAAAGATATGATCAATACTCCCTATGTTCTTCATTCTATCTCCCCACTCCTATTGTCAATTTTTTGTGAGACTACAACTTACACTAAAGTTTGTGATTCTTTAGAATAGTAAACGAAGAATGCAAGAACAATCACATGACGATAAACATAAAGACCAAACTTTAAACAATAGTAATGAAATAATGTTGTATCCTTAACCTTATGAATAGAGTGTTTATCCAGTAATATTCATACAAGTAATATCCATATACGAGTTCATCAATTAAAATTACAAGAAAAGAAAACGTAAAAGAAGAAAGAACCCTAATTTCGAGCTCCTTGGTGTCTTCCTTACTTCTTCAAATCGTGTGGCCCTCCAAAAAAGTGTGAAAATGCGGATAAGTAATCCTTTATAGCCCAAACTTTGTCCATAGTTATTCCATTGGAAAATATACACACTGACCCCCTTGCCTCAATTAAAATAAGTAAAAAAACAAATTCTAGTCGGTTTAGGAATTTTGTGTGTTAATTTTGTGTGGTGTAATGATCCCAAGTGTTCCCAACTCATTTTTAGAATTTTAATATTCTTATATATCCTCATAGTTGTCCAATACAAGTCTAATAAGGATTGGGTACAAGTACCACACATTTCCTACTCAAACTAGGATACTAAAATCAATTTTTTACCCTCTTGTAGGAGCTCCGCGGTACTGAGCTTGTTGGATTGATTGAGGGGAGGGGAGTAGGGGTAGTAGGATTTAAATTTCAGTTGATCAATCCATGTTGGAGGGTGTCGCATGGCTGAGATCTTGGTCTCCTCTGTTCGGTGCAGAGTAAGCAACATCTAGGCACAATTTTTCCCTATTTTGTCCCTTATCTCTTATCGAACTTGCTCCTTGTTCTATCATATATTGTAGCTCATTTGAGACTTAAAATGTCATAAAATTCACCTCCTTTAATCTTCTGCACATCCTCATAATATCTATTAGAGATTACAATGATTTAAGCTCATCAAAATCACTCGAAAATAAGCACAACTCAAGCTTGATTTGACTAGTTAACTCGTCTAGGTTTCCCTTTGTTGTTTTCACTATTGAATTGATTACAATGAACCTTAAACCGCTTAAAAATCAATATTATCTTACAATTACACCAATATCACTAATTATTCACATAATCATGCTAAGTTATCCTCCAAACTAAGCTAAACGCACATAGATAATGACACTTATGTGTATAAATATGCCTAAGATCATTACCCCACACTCAAAGCCTTATTCATCCTTGAATAACTCTTTACATTAACCACTATCAAGTAAAACTCTATCATCATTACTTGACCGAATACACTCAAGCTAGAACTACAACGACTACATGAAGAGCAAGTTCAACATTAGGCATGCCCTGTTTCAAGTAAAACACATGAATACTACTCCAACACTTCCTAGCCTTAAGAATTAAATCTAAAAAGTTGAAAAACTCATGCATAATAATTAACAAAGAGATCATATAAGTCACTTATTATAACTCCCCGAGAGTACACCCTGGGCATCACACGGTGCTTACAGTCCCAAGGGACCATAAGCTAACCCATGACTGATATCTATTGTGAGCACTAAATAATAATATTGAAATAAATGCGGAATTAAGATGAATTTCCATAAGGTTCAAAAACTAAATACTGATAAATAATAACATCTGGTCGAAATATCTGAAAACTAAACATTGTCTGAACTGGTGTAGTCTAAAAGCCTCTAACTAAACTGTTTGAATATGGAGTTGATGGGACAAGCTCCCAACTAACTCTAACTACTGAACTACTGATAAACTAAAATACTGAAATAGAAGCACATCCTTGATAGATGAGGACTCACTACTAAATATACAACTACTGACTGGATCTACCTAAGCGCGGTCGGGAACATAAGCATCCTAACCTATGATATGAGACATCATAGCAAAAAGAAAGAGTATGCATCAGTACGTGGAATGTACTGGTATGCTAGATGAGGTAAGGTTGAATACAAGGGTTCATATGCATGAACAGTAATTGATTGAATGATATAGAGTAACAGAATATAAGAGTATGTGGATAACTGATACTATGAAAATCACTGAGTATGCAATATTGTACATATGTAATACCCTGTGATTTTCCTAGCCTAAACTCATCTCAAAAAAGACAAGGAGCAGCTGCTTATTCGTGTGAAAAATCTTTAGTGGACTTTCCATGGCGTAGGAAATTGAATTAGCTTTCCAATGATATAAGATCCGCTTAAATCCGATAACCGAATAAGAAGTTATGGATATTTTAAGTTCCAGTCATAAAATATCGTGATTTGGGTCCTTAGCGCATCATAGAGAAACGTAAAATCAAAATTGTCAATTTTCAATGAGACTCCACAATTTTGACATGTCACAGAGAGGCCTAATTTCTCGTTTGGCAATTTCTAGTGTCACTCCGCGATACTGGCGTGTCGCACCAGTGGTTGAAATGGAAAAATTAGGGGCTCTGCGATGATGGCGAGTAACGAAAGGAACCTAATTCCCACTTGTCCTTTTTCCAGTGAGCCATCGCGATTGTGGCGCATCGCGGTGGCCTCCCAAATCCGGAAAAATTATGTTTTCCAGTTCTGTTTAAGAATTTAAAGGGGATATTTTGATAAATCTCCCAACCCCCAATCCATCCAAAAACCTAAGATTACTCAAATATATGTCTTATTCATCATTCTCCTTAAAGAAAAACCCTAGTTCATCATACTTTCTCTCCAAGAAACTCAGAATTTCTTCATTAATTCTTCAAGATAGCTCAAATTTAAGAATTCCCAATACAAGAACACTAAGAATCCATCTCCAAAACATCAATAGGAATCCAAGATTCGAGTTTCTCATCAAAGATCATCAATTAAGGTATGTGGGATTTGAACAAGGATAAATCTTTCATCCTTGTGCCCAAAACTTTATTTTAATTACAAACTTTTTGAATTATAGATGATTTTTCGTGAATTTCAAGTTAGGGTTTATACCCATTATCATTATTTGCAAGATTATGAGATTTTCCATGTTAGAAGTTTAATTACATAATTATGTTTATGTATCCATGTATATTTCTGAAATTTCCAGATTTTGAGTTAATTTATCAATAATCATATTATCAAGTATGAACATTTTGATGATTTAACCTAAGATTGATGAATGGGTTATTTATCCCAAGATTGAATATGGTTACTTCAAGAAAGATGATGGTTTAGGCATCTTGTGAACATATTATTTTTAGATTTTCAAAAAAACTTTGATCTTTGATCATCGGTTTAGCTATGGAATCCACTTTATAGAATTTAGATCAGCTTGATTTACTGATTTAAAAAGATAAATACATATTTGGTTTTAGATAAACCCTTATGCTAGTTTTAAATGTTGATTTCCAAAAAAAATAAGCATAGCAACTAATAAGGGAGTAGTATTTAGCACCGAGTGGGAAGTATGGGTTTGGCGCATCCTACTTCCACAGAACTACGTAGCCAACGTAGGTATAGATTATCAGATTATTCCCACTTCAATGTGGATGACAGTTACAAATGTGATCACTTACCTCAGGTTATACTCCCTGGCAAGAGTATAACACCTCTCCCTAATGTGAGGTTCTTCCTTAGGAGGACAAGACATTGGACTCCATGTTAGCTCACATGGTTTATGTCGGTTAAGAGAACCTTCCTTCAGATAAACTAATTTCTTTAAAGCCCTAAGATGAAGTATTTTCCAGATTTTAGAAACTAAGTGTAAAGGCTCACAAATTTACTCAGATATTACTTTACTTAAGATTCCAGTTATAGAATTACAGTTTTTAGTTTTTAGACATAAAAGGTGAGCCCGTTTTCACTTAGCCTACGTGGTTTGAGAACAAGAACAGAATACAGGTTTCAAAACTAAGTGTAATGGCTCACAAGATTTAGATTACATATTTTATTATTCATGATTGGACTTTCAGTTTTCAAATTACTCAAGCTTACGTGAGTCATTTACATTTAGCATGCATGATATTTTCTATAAAATATGATGATATTGTTTACTTATTGCATCCACCTCCATATACTCAGTACACCATCAAAGTACTGATCCGCATATACGTCTATATGCTACATTGTCTCATAATGTAGGTTCAGGTACTCAGTCTCAGCAGTGAGAGTATTTTCGAGCATTTTATCTACAACTCTATAGTTGGCGAGTTCTCTTATTTCGGGGACTTAGTTATTCAGATTTCCAGTTGCTAGTAAATATTTTATTGTTCTCTTCAGATAGTCGGAGTTAGCTGGGGCATGTCCCAGTGACTCTCTAGATTCAGTTAGTAGAGGCTTATCAGACTACTAGATTCAGTCTTAGATTTCAGATGTCGTATTTAGATCATTCAGTATTTGTTTTATCAAATTGATATGATCAGCATTTTCAAATATACCCAGACTTTTCAGATGGTTTTCCATATTTGCCAGTATCATATATTCATTTTTCCCTATTTTGAGATTCAGAGTTAGTAGAAGGCAGCCAGTGTTAGCTTAGGACTACTTGTAGTTTGGAGCACCGTATGGCATCCCGAGAACTAGATTTCAGAGCGTTACAAACTTGGTATCAGAGCCTAAGTTTTAGAGGGTCCTAGGGATTCAGACAAGCCACGTTACATAGATTCTTGATCATCGGTGTGAAGTGCACTATATCTATGAGCAAGAGGCTATGAAGAGTTTTTAGAAACTATCTCTTCTTTCATAATCCATCATGCTTACATCTGTCTCTATCTACTATTAACTCATGCTCTTTTATGACAAAATATGCCTCCTCACAGAGTGAATGCCCATAGAAATAATAACCAGCCACTTCAGCCCGCAGATTCTTTGAATGATAATATGTCAGATGTAGAGTTTTGGGCTGCCTTTCAGGCACTAGCCTAAGCTGTGAATGCAAATGTTCACGGTAACCATCAGGCTGCAGCCCCACCTCAGTAAGATAGGGACTTAGTCACAGCTAGAATTCAATACTTTATTAGAATGAACTCGCCAGAATTCTTTAGGTCAAAGACAGGTAAGGACCCACCGCTTTATCTAGATGAGGTAAAGAAAATCGCCCAAATTATGCATGTTTCTAAATAAAAGAGTGTAGAATTAACATCCTATAAACTGAAGGATGTTGCTTATAATTGGGTAGTGATGTGGAAGAAGAGTAGAGGATAGAATACAGCTCCCATAACTTGGCAGATATTTTAGGATGCATTTTTAGACAAGATCTTCCCACTTTAGATGAGGAAAGATAAGATAGAAGAGTTTATAAACCTGAGACAGGGCTCTATGACAGTTAAAGAGTATTGCCTTAAGTTCAACCAGCTGTCTAATTATGCCTCTGATCAGATCACTAACTCTAGATCAAGCATGAGTAAGTTTGCAACCGATGTGTTTGGGTAGGTGGTTTAGGAGTGTAGAATTTCTATGCTCAATAGCAACATGGATCTTTCTAGATTGATGATGCATGCTCAGTAGATTGAGGAAAAGAGGCAGTTTGATTATGGTCAGAATAGGTCTGAAGGAGAAAATCATTTGTGGTTTTAAAATCATTCGTCTATACCCGTACCTTCTTTAACAAGTTCTCCCACACCCAGAAACAGGCAGGAACAGTGGGGTAACTCTTCTATACCCAGAGTAGTGTGGGTGGTAAGCCCAGTTATCCTCAGTGTGCTAAGTGTGGTAAGAATTATCCTGGTAAGTATTTGGCTGGTCATAAAGGTTGTTTTAGGTGTGATAAGTTAGCCAACAACATTCGATATTATCTGTATGCTAGACTGGGAAATAGGGATGCACGTACCCAAACTCAGGCTAATAGTGCACCAGCTCTGCTAGGTCACCATCCCTTCCCTAGGGCTCTTCATCCAGTACCGGTGGCGGTCAGTTCCAGAATTGGTTCTATGCTTTACCATCCCGACAGGAGCAGGAGGATTCTCTATATGTTGTTACCGGTATGCTTCGTGTCTTTTATTTTGATGTTTATGTATTGTTAGACCCTGGGTTAAGTTTTTCTTATGTGACCCCATTAGTTGCATTAAATTTTGAGGTAAGTTTCAAAAAGATTCCTGGGCCTTTCCTAGTTTCTACTCTAGTAGGTGAGTCAATTGTTTCTAAGAGAGTCTACAAAAAGTATCCTATCACTATTCTTCATAGAGTCATGTTAGCAGACTTGATAGAGTTAGATATGATTGATTTTAATCTTATTATTGGTATGGATTGGCTCCATTCCTATTATGCTTCTATAGATTATCGCACTCGAGTGGTGAAGTTTCAATTTCTAGATGAGCCAATCTTTGAGTGGTCAGGTAATTCAGTGTCTCCTAAGAGTCATTTCATATCTTATCTTAAAACCAGAAAGTTGATTTCCAAAGGTTGCATCTTTTATCTAGTTTAAGTCAAAGATACTAAGTCTGAGACTCCAACAGTTCAGTCAGTTGAGGTAGTAAATGAGTTTCCTGATGTTTTCCCAGAAGATCTCCCAGGGTACCTTCCGATAGGGAAATAGAATTTGGTATTGACCTTCTTTTAGATACTCAGCCTATTTCTATCCCTACATATTGTATGGCTCCCACAAAAGTTAAGGATTTAAAGGAGCAACTCAAAGATCTTCTAGACAAGGGTTTCATAAGGCCTAGTATTTCTCTATGGGGTGCTCATGTCCTATTCGTGTGAAAGAAATATGGTTCTTTGAGAATGTGCATTGACTATCATCAGCTAAATAAGGTCACAGTCAAGAATAAATATCCTCTTCCTAAAATTGATGACTTGTTTCATCAATTGCAAGGTGCAAGTTATTTCTCAAAGATACACCTTACATCCGTCTATTATCAGCTTAAAGTTAGGGAATGTGATATTGCAAAGACTGTCTTTAGAACCTGTTATGGTCATTTTAAGTTTCTAGTCATGTCTTACAGTCTAACCAATGCTCCAGCAGCTTTCATGGACCTCATGAATCGAGTGTTCAAGCAGTATCTATATATGTTTGTTGTAGTTTTCATAGATGATATCCTCGTATACTCCTGTAGTGAGGATGACCATGCAGACCACCTTAGAATTCTCTTGCAAAATCTTAGAGAACATTAATTGTTCGCTAAAGTCAGCAAGTGTGAATTTTGGCTAAGGTCAGTAGCCTTTCTTGGTCATATTATTTCCGCCGATGGCATTAGAGTTGATCTCCAAAATATAGAAGCTGTAAGAAATTAGCCTAGACCTATCTCTCCATTAGATATTAGGAGTTTCTTGGGTCTAGCTGGCTATTATTGCCATTTTGTTGAAGGTTTCTCATCTATTGCATCTCCTATGTCTATATTGACCAAAAAGAAAGTTAAGTTCTAATGGTCAGATTCCTGGGAGAAGAGTTTTTAGGTGTTGAAGACTGGACTTACTTCAGCCTCAATTCTAGCATTACCTGATGGTACAGATAGCTTTATTGTTTATTGCGATACCTTTAGAGCTGGTTTGGGTTGTGTGTTGATGTAAAGAGGTAAGGTCATAGCCTATGCCTCTAGATAGTTGAAGCCTAATAAAAAGAATTACCCAACCCATGATCTCAAATTAGCTGTTGTGGTGTTTTCTTTGAAAATCTGGTGACATTAACGTTAATGTGTTCATAGACCACAAAATCTTGTAGTATGTGTTTACTCAGAGGGAGTTGAATCTTCATCAAAAAAGGTGGCTAGAGTTTCTGAAAGACAATGACATGAGTGTGTTGTATCATCTGGGCAAGACCAATGTAGTGGCAGACGCCCTTAGTAGATTGTCTATGGGCAGTGTTGCTTATATGGAGGATGATAAGAAAGATTTAGCTCGAGAAGTTCATCGTATGGCTAGATTGGGTATTAAGTTGGTTGATTCAGCTGAAGGTAATATTTGGGTTCAGAGTAGTTCTGAATCTTCCCTAGTTTCAGAAGTAAAGGAGAAGCAAGATATGGATTCTAGTTTGGTCAAACTGAAAGAGTCAGTTAGAGACCAAAAGGTAGAGGTTTTCTCCCAAGGGGTAGATGGTGTGATAAGATACTAGAATAGATTATGTGTGCCTTGTGTTGATGATTTGAGACAGAGAATTATGGCGGAGCGTATGGTGTGCGTTATTCTATTCATCCAGGTGCTACCAAGATGTATCGTGACTTATGAGAAATCTATTGGTGGAATGGTATGAAGAAAAATGTAGTGAAGTTCGTATCTAAATATGAAACTTATCAACAGGTCAAGGTAGAGTACCAAAGACCTGGTGGTATGTTGTAAGAGTTTGGTATTCCCATTTGGAAGTGGGAAGAGGTGAATATGGATTTTGTGACTAGTTTACCCCATTTGCATCGTCACTATGATTCGATATGGGTTATTGTATGCAGATTCACTAAGTCATTATATTTCATGTCAGTTTACACGTCCTATACAGCTGAGGATTATGCTAAGCTTTATATCTGATAATTAGTTAGATTGTATGGAGTTCCCTTATCTATCATTTCATATAGGGGTACTCAGTTTACCTCTCAGTTTTGGAGAGCTTTTCAGAAGGGTATTGGTACCCAAGTTCATCTTAGTTGAGCTTTTTATCCGTAGGAAGATGGTCAGGCAGAGAGGACCTTTCATACTTTAGAAGATATGTTGAGGGCATGTACCCTTGATTTCAAGGGTAGTTGGGATGAGTATTTCCTATTGATTGAGTTTGCTTGTAATAACAGCTATCATGCTAGCATTCTAATGGATCCATTTGAGGCTCTCTATGAGAGGAGATGTAGATCACCCATAGGTTGGTTTGAAGTGGGTAAAGCCATTTTTCTTAGGCCTGTTGCAGTATTTGAGACCATGGAGAAAGTTAAGTTGATTAGAGAAAGATTAAAAACAGCCCAGAGTCATCAGAAATTCTATGCAGATGTGAGAAGAAGGGACCTCGTATTTGAAGTTAGTGATTTTGTGTATTTGAAGATTTCACCCATGAAAGAGGTAAAGAGATTTGGAGAGAAGGGGAAGCTTAGTCCCTGGTATGTTGGCCCTTATAAAATTTTGAGTCATATTAGGAAAGTAGCTTATGATCTTGAGTTGCCTTCAGACTTGTCAGTCATTCATCCTGTATTCCATGTCTCTATGCTTAAGAAGTGCATCGGCGACTCTGTCGTTGTAGTTCCTATAGAAAGCTCAGATGTTTAGAATAGCCTTTCATACGAAGAGATTCCAATTGAGATTTTAGATCATCAGACCCGTAGACTAAGGAACAAATAAGTTCCCTTGGTCAAAGTTCTTTGGCGGAATCAGTTGGTTGAGAACGCTACTTAGGAAACAGAAGCAGACATACGAGCTAAGTACCCTCACTTCTTCTCCACAAACTCAGATCTAGCTGAAGGTACTACTTTTCCTTAATCCAGTTCTTTTCTAATCATATATGCATCTATGTAGTTATCCTCGTGTAAGTTCATGCACTCACAGAATTACTCAGAAGCTTAGAATGATTTAGATTCAGTTGCTCAGTTCACTTCAGTTGTGCATGCTATCTTATATTCACAGATTCCTCAGAAATTTCAGCTTAACTATCCATATTCGAGGATAAATGTCCCTAAGGGGGAGATATTGTAATACCCCACGATTTTCCTAGACTAAACTTATCCCGAAAATGACATGGAGCAGCTTCTAGAATGAGTGATGTTTATTTCATATGAAGCTCTTTAGTGGACTTTTCATGGCGTAGGAAATCGAATTAGCTTTCTAACGATATAAGATTCGCCTAAATTCGATAATCGGGTGAGAAGTTATGGCTATTTTAAGTACCAATCGTAAAACACCGTGATATGGGTCCTTAGCTCGTCGCGGAGAAATGTAAAATCATAACTGTCAATTTCCAGTGGGATCCGCAATTTTCGGGCATTGCAGAGAGGGCCATTTTCCCATTGGCAATTCCAGTGTCACTTTGCAATACTGGCGCATTGCGCCAGTGGTCGAAATGCCAAACTTAGGGGCCCCGCGATGGTGGCGCATCACGGAGGAAACCCAATTTCCACCTGTCCTTTTTCCAGTGAACAACGGTAATTGTGGCGTGTTGCGGTGGCCACCCATATGGGGAATGATTACATTTTCTAGCTCCGTTTAAGAATTTAAAGGGGGTATTTTGGTAAATCCCCCAACCCCCAATCCATCCAAAAATATTGATTACTCAAATATCAAAGCACTTTATTCCCTATTCATCATTCTCCTCAAAGCAAAACCCGAGTTCATCATACTTCCTCTCCAAGAAACTTAGAATTTCTCTATTAATTCTCCAAGATAGTCCAAATTTAATAATTCCCAATACAATAACACTAAGAAGCCATCTCTAAAACATCAATAGGAATCCAAGATTCGAGTTTCTCATCAAAGATCATCAATTAAGGTATGTGAGGTTTGAACAAGGATAAATCTTTCATCCTTGTGCCAAAACTTTATTTTAGTTACAAACTTTCTGAATTATAGATGATTTTCCATGAATTTCAAGTTAGGGTTTATACCCATTATCATTATTTGCAAGATTATGAGATTTTCCATGAGTTAGAAGTTTAATTACATGATTATGTTTATGTTTCCATGTATATTTCTGAAATTTCCTGATTTTGAGTTGATCAATAATCATATTATCAAGTATGAACATTTTGATGAATTAACCAAAGATTGATGCATGGTTTATTTATCCAAAGATTGAATATGGTTACTTCGAGAAAGATGATGCTTTAAGCATTTTGTGAACATATTATTTCCAGATTTTCAGAAAAGCTTTGATCTTTGATCATCAGTTTAGCTATGGAATCCACTTTACAGAATTTAGATCAAATTTATTTATATATTTTAAAAGATAAATGCATATTTGGTTTTAGATAAACCCTTATGCTAGTTTTAAAAGTGAATTTCCAACAGAATGAGCATAGCAACTAATAAGGGAGTAGTATTTAGCACCGAACGAGAAGTGTAGGTTTAGCGCATCCTACTTCCACAGAACTACGTAGACAATGTAGGTATAGATTATCAGATTATTCCCACTTCTATGTGGATGACAGTTACAGATGTGATCACTTAGCTCAGGTTATACTCTCTGGCAAGAGTATGACACCTCTCCCCAACGTGAGGTTTCTTCCTTAGGAGGATGAGACACTGGACTCCATGTTACCTCACATGGTTTATATTGGTTAAGAGAACCTCCCTCCAGTTAAACTAATTTCTTTAAAGCCCTAAAGTGAAGTAATTTACAGATTTTAGAAACTAAGTGTAAAAACTCACAAACTTTCTCAGATATTCGTTTACTTAAGATTCTAGTTACAGAATTACATCTTTTAGTTTTCAGACATAAAAGGTGAGCACTTTTTCACTTAGCCTACATGGTTTGAGAGCAAGAACAGAATACAGATTTTAGAACTAAGTGTAATGGCTCAAAAGATTTGGATTACATGTTTTATTATTCATAATTAAACTTTCAGTTTTCAGATTACTCAAGATTACGTGAGTCATTTACATTTAGCATGCATGATGTTTACTATAAACTATGATGATATTGTTTACTTATTGCATGCACCCCTATATACTCAATACATCATCAAAGTACTAATCCATGTATACGTCTATATACTACATTGTATCATAATATTGGTTTAGGTGATCAGTCTCAGCAGCGAGAGTGATTTTCGAGCATCTCATCTACATGTTTGCAGTTGGTAAGTCCTCTTAGTTCGGGGACTTAGCTATTTAGATTTCTAGTTGCTAGTAAATGTTTTTACTATTATCTTTAGATAGTCGGAGTCAGCTGGGGCCTGTACCAATGACTCTCTAGATTCAGTTAGTAGAGACTTATCGGACTACTAGTTTCAGTCTTAGATTTCAGATGTCATATTTAGATCGTTCAGTATTTGTTTTATCAGATTGATATGATCAGTATTTTTAGATATACTTAGACTTTTCAGATGGTTTTTCGAATTTGTTAGTATCATATATTTATTTTTCCCTATTTTGAGATTCAAAGTTAGTTTAAGGCAGCCAGGGTTAGCTCAGGACTACTTGTAGTTCAGAGCACCGTGTCACATCTCGAGAACTAAATTTTGGGGCGTTACAACATATACGTATAGACTGTAACTGAGATTTTCTGAATTTGAGCATTGAGTTCTAATAACTGAGTAATTGATATCTGAAGTTATTGATTTACTGGTATTGATTGACTGTGTCTGACAGTCCTGATTCTATAACATGAACTGAGTTCTAAACTTAAGACTGAAATTGAAACTGTGGGAGGTAACCATCTTACTGACATGCCCCAAATCTAAGCTGATAGGTGTCCAACCTGTGACCCCAATTGGAAGGGTGCGAATACCATACCACGGGTACTAACACTGGAAAACTAGGATGTTAAGCCTAACTGATGGGTGGCACCTGGACATAGCCAAGCCTAATCTAACGGGTGACCCTTGGGAGGTAGTCAAGCCTAATCTGATGGGTGACTCCTCATCCTGCGCTGGCTATGCAGTTTTGGAGTACAAGGACTACTACTAATGAATCTGCCTCTCTGATGGGAAATCCGTCATCCCTGCACTCGCTCAGTGCTAAATCGTACTCCCAACTGAAAGACACTAAACTAAGTATATGGAACTGGATTAGACTGATACGGAATTTTTTGAGTTTTCCTGAGTTTTGTAACTGACTAAGTTCTACTGAGTTCTGTAGCTGACTGAATTCTACCAATCATGACATGACTGATACAATTCTATAACTGACACTGGTGTTAGGTAAACAGCTAGATTGTCGGGTATTAAATACCCCCAGGACTTGATAGCATAAACAGAAACACATAATATGATCATAAAGTCATAACAATACTTGTTTGCTTACAATGCACTCATTTAGACATTTTGTCAAACACTTGATATACATAAACTTGTGCATGAATGGGATCACATAATAACATGTCATACTTTTACTAGTCAATTCACATAAGCATTTTAGCAAACACTTGTAGGCCGTAAGCTTGTACATGATTTTGACCACATAATCACATGTCATGCTTTCACTAGTCAATTCACATAAGCATCTTAGCAAACACTTGGGGAGCATTGATTATTTACAGGATTATGACCAACACATAAACATCATGATACATTAATCAATCTATAAATTCAAGGGTTTATCAAGATAATCGCATACTCATCACACATACTATTTAATTTTCATGAAACTTGCAATTAAATCATAGATTGAAACCCAAATAATATCATGAACATGAATTCAATCTAATTCAAACATGGAATTTCATAATTCAACAATCTTGTAGTTTAAAAAAATAGATTCGTGGACTCTATGGGTAAAAGGGACCCATAGATAAACACCTAACATACCTGAAAATAAGAGTTCTTGAAGGTTCTTAGAGGATTTCTTGAGATTGGCCTTGATTCTTGAAGCTACAGTTTTTGCCTCTTTGAGAGAGAATATTTTAAATCTTGAGAAAAGTGAGTGAATAATGATATAATAGGGTATTTAGGGCATAATTTCATGTTTAAGGATGATCTGGGTCATGGAAAAAGACCCTATTACCTCTGGAATATTTTTAATTTTCATCACTGAAAACCTGATTTTGGGCCTTGGCGCGACGCGCCGCTATCACGCCAAGCCATTGGAAAATGACAACTGAGAATGAGGCTGGTGGCGCGACGTGGTGCAATTGTGTTGTAATACTGGATGGGACCTGGAAGCTCAGGGCGACGTGGTACAATCGTGTTGGCTCACTGGAAATTGACAAATGTAAAAATAAGCTTTAGCGCGATACGCCGGTATCATGGCACCTTACTGGAAACTGAAAATTGCTATTTTGTCTTACTCCATGATGTGCTACTAGCCTGAATTACGGTGTTTAATGATTGAAAATTAAAATAGCCATAACTTATTACCCGGTTATCTGATTTAGGCAAATTTTATATCGTTGGAAAGCTAACTGAATTTCCTATGCATTAGTAGGCTCCAAACTAAAAAATACTAAGTATTTAGAAAAATTTATATTGAATCACTCATGGACTGAGACTTAATTTTAGCTAGGGAAATACGGGGTATTATAATATCTCCCCCTTGGGAACATTCATCTTCGAATGAGACTGATTAAGATGAGGACACCGATAGACTAAGTTTACACATTGAACATGCATGACTGAAACATGACTACCTAACTAAAGTTACTGATATGCTGAGTTTACATACTAACCATGCATATCTGATGCATGAAATACATGACTAAAATGATTCATGAATGCATGACTGAATGTGTAATGGTAGGGAATACAAAGTTTACAACTATAACTAAATCATGGAACTGAGTAAATCTAAGGAAGACTATCACCTTAAACTGAGAATACTGATGAACCTGAGATCATTTACTGAACACGCATGAATAGGAATATGAGAACATGACTAAGTATGAAACATTATACATGAACTGACTATTGTGAACTAAACTGATTTCCTTGAATACATGTCATGCCATAGGAATGGTCATATGGCTGAGATTAGAATGAGAGAGTCGACTTATGAGTACCCATTACTTCAAACTGGATCTTGTTACATAAAGAGAGAATGAAAGGTTTAGGACATAAAAGCTCGAGGGTTATAGTACATTTCTTCCTTGGGATATTATATCCCCTAAAGAATGCTGACTTAGCTGGGATTCTGAGGAAAACTGAGATGATACACAGGGCTCCTATGAATTGAATTGTGGCTGAATATCTGGGATCTGAAACTGAGGCATGATACATGAACTGGGCTGAATTCATAACTACATGTTTGTGCCATTTTGGGGTAGTCATATTCATGAGGCTCCGAATAGTACGACTAGATGGAAAGATGGGGAAACTGTACTAACTTATCTGTCTAACTGCTAGACTAAATTCCTGGCTTTACAGACTTACTCATCTTGAAAACTTATACTCAACTGGAACATTTCTTGACACTTTTTCTATAAAGTTCTATTGCCTTTAGGGAGCAAAGAAATCTTGGCATGGTCTGAATAAGACATCTGAATAAGAAATCACAACATATCTAATATTTTGTAATATGGGCACTAATAACTCTACCTACTGAGGTCTGATCTGGATTGAATTCTCTCACTATGTTCAAGCCTACTTAAATCTCTTAAGTGTATTTAGGCCCGTACAGATTATCATGACATTCAATCCTATCTTTATAACTACAGCCTCGTGTAAAACTAGCATGTAACAATCTTTTCTTAACATGAAACATTTACTCTCTCCCTTCTAAGTAACTGCTCATCAATACATCATTTCATAAGGAGAGTTCACTAAAGGTTAAAACATGGGGACCTACAGCATGAATGGACACCATACTAAACTTGACCCTTAACTAAGGCCCGAGGAATAGAATATCAACCTCATGGATTTATCAAGAGATCTAGAATGAGGATATACATGACATAAATCTAAATTTAACTGATCATTAGGAGTATAGCATAAGTCATGGAAACTGAGCACACTATAAGCATAAGTCATGGAAACTGAGCACACTATAAGGCATGAGTACATAAGTCATGACCTACATGACCTGAGTTTGGAGATCTGTATTCATGGAACATGATTCGTAATACTGAGGAAACTGGAACTCTTTTTACTAGAAACTATAAACGTATATAATTTTTGATAATGTGCACGAATAGGAACTATGATCATAGAACTGATATGGACTGCGTGAGTAGATATCATGATAGCTGAAGTGCAATACTTTAGACTGAGGTAAGGACGAGTTGGGTATTACCTCTCCCACTACTTCTCTACACATACTGATATTACTACTAAAATCTAAAAGTTTGACTTGGTTACTTGTTCTACCATCTCCCCCTTATCTTAAAGCCATCATTTTAAATCTGTGAACCTCTTAATAAACTCTAAATTGAACTAAAACCACTTTTCTCTAGAGTCTGAAATTTGACAATGCTTATAAACACTAAACTCATTCTGAAGGACTACTCCTAATAATGTAAGGTCCACTTCTAGTACTTCCTTCTGATATATGATTCTTAGCTTTCTATTGCCCCAACAATCACCATATAGCAACGTCAAAACTGACTAACTTAGAATTCTCAACTTCTCTTTCTACTAGTTCAATCTAGAGATTCAAACTTAAATCAACTGAAATTAAGGTACTACCCCTTTATTCAAGGACTGGTTCATCAAGAAACTAAAATGGAGCAACTCTATTACTAAAATTAACTGAAAGGATTTCCTAAATACTATAATCGAGCAATTTCTTTATAATCATCTGGTTGTAATAGATTTACCTACTGAGGTAAGCACTAAGAAAGGTTCTATTAAGATTTCTAGTCTGACTTGAAGTTGACTGCTATGCAAGGAGTTACAAAAGATAGAGAATCTCCTGGATCTAATAAGGCATGTATATGTAAATTAAAGATCTTTAACGTACCAATAACCACATCATGAGAACTTTCCTAATCTTGTCTGGATTAAAGTGCATAAAGCCTATTTGGGTGTCGCCCACTGGTAGCATTGAAAGTGGCACCCTGCTGGTGCGTGCGATCGAACTGAGTTGAATGATGGTTAGACTGAACCTGTTGGTGAAAATCCCTTTCCTTTTAATCCATTACTCTATACTCCCACATCCTATGGCCTGGTTTAACATATCCAAAACATACATCACTGCCAGCTCTACACGCACCTAGGTGATTTCTACCATATTCTTCGCAAAGCGAATGGGTACGGCCACTGCTCATACTAACCTGGGTTTTAGAGCTCGGTGCCCCATCTCGACTGTCATTCTTGAACTTTGGTACTAGCACACTAGCTGAGGAAGAAGCTAGAACTGAAGAATTTAGGCAAAACTCGGAATGGTTACTGCCCTCTAACTTAGGCTGATTGAAATTAAAACTACCTATTCTTTCTCTCTTATTCTCTCTCTCCTTCTTTTTAAGCTTCAGCTCCTTAATTTATTAATCATGGACCATAAGTATAGATATGTCCATCTCCTTAATCAACATCGCAGTTCTGCACTCCTTAACCACACTATCTGACATCCCAGATATGAACTTGCTCATTTTAGACCTACTATCTGCTACTAACCTAGCTAATTGAGTAAAATTAAGGGAATACTCTTTCACACTCATACTATCTTGCCTGAGATTGATGAACTCTAACACCCTGGATTCTCTCATCTCTAAGGGAAAGAATCTATCTAGAAAAGCAGTAGCAAACTCTTTCCATTTTATAGGCTCTGCATTTGTGCCCCTATATACCTTCCACTACTTAAACCATGTATGAGCTATATCTTATAGCTGATAGGAAGCCAACTTAAAACTCTTACTGGAAGTCACTCCCATAATAGATGTGATATTCTAAATCTGATCGAAGAACTCCTGTGGATTCTCTTCTGACTTAGATCCTGAGAATAGGGGAAGATTCATTTGAGTGAAGTCCCAAATCCTAGCTACAGCAGTATTGGCCACGGGGTTGGCCTAAACAGTAGATGGTCGTTCATTCTGAGATATTACAAAATTGGCTAGAGTAGTGAATGCAGCTCTGAATTCTGCATGGGAGACATGCTCATCAAGGGGATCTGCCTGAACGGGCTGAGGTGCTAACTGATTTCCAGTTCTTCTTTGGTTAGTATTTTTGGGAGGTATGCTCTATAACAAAAAGGAAGAAAAGGATTAGATTTAGAATTTAGCTTGAGCTTATGCTCACTCGCACGACATAAATACAGAAAGAAGGCAAACTTTTCCTAAAATATCTCATAGCCTCATGTCCATAAGTGTGGCGCGCTACACACCCATGCACAAAACTCTAATAGATGTGGCTTTCAGACTCCCTAGGACTCTGTTGAACCTTAGGCTCTAATACTAAGTTTGTAATGCCTCGAGAGTACACCCTAGGCATCACACGTTGCTTACAATCCCGAAGGACCATAAGCTAACTCATGACTGATATCTGCTGTGAGCACTGAATAATAATACTGAGATAAATGTGGAATTAAGCTGAATTGCCATAAGGTTCAAAATCAAAATACTGATAAATAATAACATCTGGTAGAAATATTTGAGAACTAAATATTGTCTGAACTGGTCTTGTTTGAAAACCTCTAACTGAACTTTCTGAATATGCAATTGATGGGACAAGCCCCCAACTAACTCCAGCTACTGAACTACTGATAAACTAAAATACTAAAATAAAAGAATATCCTCAATAGATGAGGACTCACTACTAAATCTGTGACTGCTGACTGGATCTGCCTAAGTATGATCAGGAACCTGAGCATACCTATGATATGAGACATTATAGCTCAAAAAAAGAATATGCGTCAGTACGTGCAATGTGTTGTATGCTAGATAACGCAAGGTTGAATGCAAGGGTTCATATGCATAAATAGTAACTGGCCGAATGATATAGAGTAATTGAATATAAGAGTACGTGGATTACTGATACTACAAAAATCACTGAGTATGTAATATTGTACATATATGTATAGACTGTAACTAAGCTTTTCTATAGCTGAGCACTGAGTATATCTAATGTTATTAATAATTGATTTACTAATACTGATTGACTATGTCTGACAATCCTAATTCTGTAACATGAATTGAGTTCTAAACTAAAGATTGAAACTGAAACTGTGAGAGGTAATCATCTAACTGATATGCCCCAAATCTGAGCTGATAGGGGTCCAACCTGTGACCCAAATTAGAAGGGTGTTAACACCATGCCACGGGTACTAACACTAGAAAACTAGGATGCCAAGCCTAACTGATGGGTGACACTTGGGCAGAGCCAAGCCTAATCTAACGGATGACCTCTGAGAGGTAGTCAATCCTAGTCTGATGAGTGACTCCTCATCCTGCACTAGCTACGCGGTTCTGGAGTACAAGGATTGCTACTAACGAGTCTGCCTCTCTAATGGGGAAGTCGTCATCCTTGCACTCGCTCGGTGCTAAATCCTACTCCCAACTGAAAGACACTAAACTGAGTATATGGAACTGGACTGGACTGATACTGAGTTTTCTAAGTTTTCCTGAGTTCATTAACTGACTGAGTTCTACTGAGTTCTGTAGCTAACTGAATTCTACCAATTGTGATATGACAGATACTATTTTGTAACTGACACTGGCGCTAGGGAAACAGCTAGATTTTTGGGTATTAAATACCCTCAGGACTCGATAGTATAAAAATAAAGGCATAACATGATCATAAAGGCATAACAATACTTATTTTCTAACAATGCACTCACTTAAGACATTTTGTCAAACACTTGATATACATGAACTTTTGCATGAATGGGATCACATAGGAACATGTCATGCTTTCACTAGTCAATGCACATATGTATTTTAGCAAACACTTGTAGGGCATACGCTTGTACATGATTGGGACCACATAATAACATGTCATGCTTTCACTAGTCAATTCACATAAGTATTTTAGCCAACACTTGGGGAGCATAGATTATTTACATAACAATGGCCAACACATCAACATCATGATACATTAATCAATTTGTAAATTCAAGGGTTTATCAAGATAATCACATATTCATCACATATGCTATTCAATTTTCATAAAACTTGCAATTAAATCATGGATTGAAACCCAACTAATGTCATGAACATGAATTCAATCTAATTCAAATATGGAAGTTCATAATTCAACAATATGGTAGTTTTAAAAAATTGATTCATGGAATCTAAGGGAGAAAGGAACCCATAGATAAACACCTAACATACCTGAGAAGAAGAGTTCTTAAAGGTTCTTGGAGGATTTCCTTAGGATTGACCTTGATTCTTAAAGCTAGGATTTTTGCCTCTTTGAGAGAGAATGTTTTAAATCTTGAGAAAAGTGAGTGAATAATGATATAATAGGGTATTTAGGGCATAATTTTGTGTTTAAGGCTGATCTGGGTCATGGAAAAAGACCCTATTACCCCTGGAATATTTTTAATTTTCATCACTTAAAACCCAATTTTGGTCCCTGAAGTGACGTGCCGCTATCGCGCCAAGCCACTGGAAAATGACAACTGAGAATGTGGCTGGTGGCACGACGCGGTGGAATCGCATTGCAATACTGGATGGGACCTGGAAGCTCGACACGATGCGGTACAATCGTGTTGGCTCACTGGAAATTGACAAATGTGAAAATAAGCTTTGGCACGATGCTTTGGTATCGATGTACCTCATTGGAAACTGACAATTATCATTTTGACTTAATTTGCGATGCGCTACTGGCCTGAATTATGGTGTTTAACGACTGAAACTAAAAATAGCCATAACTTCTTACCCGGTTATCGGATTTAAGAAAATTTTATATCATTGGAAAGCTAACTGAATTTTCTATGCATTGACAGGCTCTTAACTGAAAAATACAAAGTAATTATAAAAATTTATATTAAATCACTCATGAACTAGGAGTTAATTTTATCTAGGGAAATACGCGGTATTATACTTATCCATCACTAAACATGCACCCTCACCATAAAATAATCACGTATAGTCACTCACAAATATGCAATTATCACAAGAAAGGATGTAAGAGTCAAATTTTGCTCACTTTCCCAATGAATTCACAAGTTATACAAGATGGACTATAATCTTTCCCTTAGTGTAGTACTTTACTAATATCAGAATATCAAAGCTCAAGATCAAGTAGGACTTCAAGGGTTGTAATGTAGGCTAAGGATTGGGTAGAAACTATTTTGGGCTAGTAATAGTTCCTATATTCCCTAAGCATTTTAATACACTACACTTTGTGTTAAAATTCATCTCCAGCCAATCCTTTTTCCACCGCTTTTAATTTCCATTTCTCTTTTGTTTTGCCCTATCTATATAAGATAGCTTATATATCTTTAGTAGGAAGTATTTGTCATCAACACATTATTCACTTCTTTTAATCAATTTTCTTATCATTACATTACTCCCTACCAACAACACATAAGCTTTTTTAAGCACCAAAGTTGTTTTCTTGCTGCATGACTCTCACTTTTTTCTTCTCCAATTATACACTCTATAACATCTTAATTTTTCAACTAAAGCGCTTAGAAGTTTTGGATCATTACAGTCAACTGAAAGAAAAGAAATAAGCTACATATAAAGCTACCAAAAAATAGACTAAAGGCTCAACAAGTCTAACTAATGTCATGCAGAAAGGGTACATAAAGCAAGTTTAAAACATGATTATCATGGAAATGTCTATATCATCTTCTAAACTTTACATTCTTTATTTCACTTTACAAATAGACCGGGCAAGTTCTAGTTATCAAAATTCAACCATGGAATATAACAACAACCTCACTCATACATGCACATGTTTAAATCAAAGCGGATCTTTATAGACTCACAACCAAACAATAGCAAAAATTCAAAATTAAAGCAATATCACCCAAGAGCCTAATAAATGAGCCTAAGTGTCTCAAAAATAATCATCAACTCATTACACATGCTTCCACATTCAAAATCACATTGCATCTTTTAATCATGTATAGCACCTAGCAAGAGCATCTCTATTTATTCCTAATAATAAGAATTTTAAAATTACTCCTAAAAATCAAAAGGGGTATTGGGTTTAAAGGGCTTTTTCTTGAAAAAGAATCAAAAAGAAAAATGAGGGGAGGGTGAAGTGTTCTCCTATTCAATAGGCCAAACCAAAAGAATTGAAAATAAATAAAGATAAAAATTTTTTCTTATTTTTTTAGTAGAAAACTAGAAAATAAATTAAAATAAAAATTCTATAGCACACTTCACCCTAAACAAATTGAAAGATTTCTCACCTCACATTTAAAATCATAATTTGTCCCTAAAGTATAAATCGAAGAATAAGGTTTAGGAATACTCATTGATGCCACTAATATAGGCAGGTAGCATCTTATCCATCAAAGAGGTCCAAAGGACCCCACACTTTGTGTTCACCTTGCTCCTTAGTTAAAATCTTAGGTACTCACACTTCTCTTCAACATGTCAACATAAAAAAAAAAAAAACTAAAGGTGCTACTAAATAAAATATACATAATAAATATAACTATCCAAACTTGGATTACCGCCCAAGCATCGCCAAATTTATTATCTCGACACGACTCACATCAAATCCATCATCCATATTGTCTCAACTTTTTCCACCATCTTGGGGCCCATCTTTTTCTTCTTTTCTGATCTCTTAAGTGTTCACAATTAAGGTCTATATATTCTATCACACATGCCTTTTTAGGATGCCAATTAAGTTTGGTAGGTTCAATCTTATTTGTCAACTCGGGAAGTTCCATGAGAGAGTCCGAAGAGGTAATTAGAAATTCGCACTCTTCCACCCCTTGCTTATCCACTTTCATCATTATGATCATGCATAGATGTCTATAGTATAAGGGTGTGTTGAGTGTTTTATACACTAAAGATTAATGTTTCATTATTCAATTTTATCTTGAGTGTGCCCTCTCTAACATCTATCAATACTTCATCAATAGCTAAGAATAGATGTCCCAACGTGATTGTTACCCTGTCATCTATAACATAATTGAGAATAATAAAGTCAGCAAGAATAATGAACGTACCGACCTTGATGAGAACATCTTCTATGATTCCTTCGAGGAGAACTGTAGTTATGTCTGCCATCTATAGCACAACTGAGAAAGGCTTAGGCTTTCCTAAATCAATAGTATTAAATAATAAAAGGGGCATCAAGTTTATGCTTACCCTTAAATTATTTAGATCTTGAACAACACTATTTTCACTAATTTGCATGGGAAGGGTAAAACTTCCAGGGTCCTTGATCTTTTAGGCATCTTGCTTATAACCACAGAACTGTACTCTTCAGTGAGTGCTACAGCCTCAATATCACCTAACCTCATTTTTCTTGTCACCATATCCTTCAGGCACTTAGCATACCTGGAAATTTCCTGCAAAACATCTATCAAAGGAAGGATAATATGAAGTTCTCTGAACGTATTAAATAACTTCATAAAATAAGCATCATCTTTGACTTTTTTAAGCTTCTGAGGGAACGATAGTGGTGGTATTTCTTGATATTTCTCAACCATTATTTTATTTAGGTACTCAAACTTTCCTTTTTTATCAGTTTCTCTATATTCAACTTGGTTTTCCAGCTGCTTAAGTGTTCTCAATTTTACTTGTACCTCATGATTTCTCTTTAGAGGTGCATCAACCAAATATCTACCACTCCACAAGGTTATTGCCATCACTTGCTTTGAATTTTTTGTATTACTAGGCAAACCTCCTTTAGGTATTGAGTTATATGTCTGAGCTAACTAACCCAACTATGTCTCTAGATTTTTTTGGGCCATCTAATGATTTTTAATTTTCGTAGTCATTTGTTCTTGGTTGGCCGATATCTTTTTCAAAGACTTTTCTATATTTCTAGCCTGAGTGATATTCTAAATACCTTGTTCCTGTTGAAGAAGCTAAGGTGGAGCCTAATTATTTCCCCATCATTAGTTAGGATGACTATCCCAGTTGTGGTTATAGGAATTACTATAGTTTTGAGTACCTCTTTAGGCATTGCCCACAAAATTTATAGGCTTGGGATTTGCTCAACATAGGTCTGTAGAGTGACCAATACCACCACAAATTTTATAACATTTTTGACCCTGCTGAACTATATTCACCTGGGCTTGAGGTTGAGTCAGACTCAACTTACTAAATTGTGTCATCATCTAGTTTTGAAAGGAGGCCAACTGTGCAGTCAATATCATGATACTATCTACCTTGATCATATCGATAGGCTTCTTTACTACACTTCTGGATATATCATCCTTCTATTCTGGATTAACTTATACAATTTGGTTGAGAAGAGTATCAACTCATCATAGATTTTCTTCAAATCTTGACAACCTGCAGCTAAATATAGGAAATTTTTTGTGTTATGGTCAAGTCCTTCAACAAAAGTATAAGCTAATATCTCATTTGTCTATTGGTGATGCAGGCAATCTTTGAGAAGTAACTTAAATATCTCCCATGCCTGATAGAGATTTTCATCTTGCTTTTATTTGAAACTTAGGATCTCACTCCTCAACCTAGCAGTTTTTCCAAAAGGAAAGAATCGGATAAGGAACTTCTTTGCTAAATCATCCTAAGTTGTGATCGAGTTTGAAGGTTTTTGCCTCAACCATTTCTTTACTCCCAGAATAGTGATAATGGAAAACGTATAAGCCTTATATAATCTATAAAGACTTTGGCTGGAATGAATGTGTCACTGATCTCTAAGAAATTTTGGTAAGTGGACCTATAGATCCTCATGTGACAAGCTTGTAAACTGCCAGTTACTCTGCAATAATTATAAAATATTCTGCTTAATCTGAAATTGACCTTCTATAGCCGATTTTCATGAGCTAGTTGCTCATCACCTATTGCTACAGGAATGGTCTCTCTTTATTAAAATTGTAAGATTAGATAGATAAGTGTTTTTGTCTCCTCAACTAGTACAAATGTCGCTGAGGTTTAGGATATGGTTCAGCCAAATTAATTTCCCTTTACAACCTGCTTAAGATTCCAACATGTACCTGTAAGTTTAGTAGCTAAGACCAAGTTGTCAGCACTTATCAAACATAATAGTAAATTAAAAATTAGAAGGTTACTAATTTTTCAAGTCCCCAGCAATGGCACCAAAAACATTTTGCATCCAAATGGACATGTAAGTGTACATGGTCAAACAAGTAATAAAGTGACTCTTGCGAGCTGATTATTGATCCCATGTGGACTTGGTTTTTAGGAAACTATCCAATCTAAGTGTTACTATTAAAGTTAAACAAATGCGATTTGTAAACATAAAGAGTTTCTAGTTTTTGATTTTATAAACTAAATAATCAAAAATAACAATGATATGAAGCTTGGATTACAAATAATATATCAAGAAATGTAGGTTGATTTACTTCACATTTATGCATAACTATGATTTCAAGCCAGTGTTCATATTTATCATGATTGTTGATCTATTATAACTTGAAAATTTTCATCCTCTTAGTAATCTACTCAAACTAATCTCACAACTACATCGTTGTATGGGGATGTGAGTCTTTAATTTGGATACATTAAGCTATCTTCCCATTTCATTGACCTAGTGGAGTGTTTAGGTATATCCCTATCCTAAACATAAATCATCCCTTAATAATTAGCCCATAATCAATTAAATACATGATCCACACTCCCTACAATCTTTATTTTGTCTCCCCACTCCTATGGTTAATTCATTTTGAGACTACAATTTATCATAAAGTTTACAATTCTTTATAATAATAAAACAAGAACACAAGAACAATCACATGACTTGATAAACATATAAACCAAACTTTAAAACATACTTAAGCAATCATGTTGTAGCCTCAACCCTATAAATGGGTTATTTTTCCACTCATATTCATACAAGTAACCTCCATAAATGAGTTCGTTAATTAAAATTACAAGAAAGAAAAGTAAAAGAAGAAAGAACCATAGTTTCAAGCTCCTTGGTATCTTTCTTGCTTCTCCAAATTGTGTAGACCTCAAAAGATATGTGTAAATGTTACTAAGTAATCCTTTCATAGCCCAAAATTTTGTCCATATGCTTCCCCACATGAAAATATACACATTTTGCCCTTACTTAAAATAAGTAGAAAATCAAATCCTAGTCTAGGAGTTTGTGAGTATTAATTTTTTGTGGTGTAATTCTCCCACGTGTTCCCCACTCCTTTTCAGCATTTTAATATGTTTATATAGATTCCTAGTCATCCAGTCAAGTCCCATAAGGATTGGAAACAATTACCACGTGTTTGCTACTCAATCTAAGATTTTAGGACTGACTTTTTGCCCATTTATAAGTACTACAAGGATTGACATTCCATTATCTCAATTCGTGTTAGATAGTGGCACAGATATGGGAGCTTGGGCTCAGTTGTACAGTGGAGGAAGCAACAACTGGCATAATTTTGCTTGATTTTATCCCTTATCGCCCGTCGAACTTGTTCCTTGTTCCATCATCTATTGTAGCTCATTTATAGCTTCAAATGTCATCAAATTCACCTCTTTTAAGCTTGTTCACATTTTTATAACAACCATTAGAGAATACAAATGTTTTAATCTCATTAAAATCACTCAGGAATAAGTACAACTCAAGTTTGGTTTGAATAGTTAACTCCTCTAGCCTTGCCTTAGTTGTTTTTACTCGAATCGATTCAAATGAAACTTAAACAACCTAAACATGAGTATTAGAACACAAATACACCAATATCACTAATTATTTACATAATCATGCTAATTTATCCTTCAAATAAATCTAAAATCGTGTAGATAATAAGACTTAGGTGTATAAATACGCCTAAGGTCAAATACAATAGTGAGTAGGTTACTTTGTTTCACCGGTGTGGTGCAATTTTGAATTGATCTGGACATTTTTTTTGTTGGTTTTGTTGGTCTTATTGGTTCTTGTGAGGTGTCATGATCGATACTATCCCCTATTCGTAACAT
The DNA here is from genome assembly GCF_002878395.1 of Capsicum annuum. Classification (NCBI taxonomy): domain Eukaryota; kingdom Viridiplantae; phylum Streptophyta; class Magnoliopsida; order Solanales; family Solanaceae; genus Capsicum; species Capsicum annuum. The sequence goes on along the minus strand of NC_061115.1, from coordinate 128,136,803 downwards.
GGTGCATAGAGTAAGTGGAATTAATCTTACCCCATAGAGTGGCATGACTCTAAGAATGTTGAAATAACTAATAAAATTTTGAGAAAAAGATAAAATTTAGTGATATATTCATAAATAAAACCAATACCATTACTGAGTATCAAAACAAATACTTTTTGACATAAACATTAATTTGAAAATCTAAATGTTTGTCTGAAAGCCTCTACTAAAATGAGTTACTAGGAGAAACTCTCAGCTAACTATAACTGTTTGAAACTAAGAAAAATACTAAAAAGAAATACTAATAACTGATCCTTGAATGATGAGGACTCACCAAAATTCTGTTGCTAAAATAATATTGAACCGTACTAGCCTCGAGTGAGATGATGAATGTAGGAACCTATATTATAAGACAATATAGCGTAAATAAAAGTATGTGGTCAATGATTTGAATGAACTGAGCATGTGAAATATGCATTATCTAATATAAGATGAATATGCTAAATATAACATGGAAAAATAAAAATAAAACTGAGATATTTAAACAAACACAATGACCAAGTAACAGTATGTAGAGGTATGATAAGTTGAATAATTGAATACATAGTCATGCAAATATCTGAATCTGAATCATGGACTGTAAAAGCTACCATTAACCAACATACCCCAATTTGACCTAATAAAGGTCCAACTTGTAAACCCAGCTAGCAAAGTGCTTTGTACCTTGCCAAGTGTACAAATAATGATGAATGTGGATCCACTAACGGATGTCCAAAAGCACTAAGGTATCAAGCCTGGTGTGATAAGTGACCCTTTAAAACCTACGGTAGCCCTGTAGTTCTAGGACTTAGGGGATTCTACTAAACATCTCAGTCTAATTGATGGTTGAGCTTTCATCCCTATCTCTACTTGATGAAAATTACTATGCACAATTGTACCAACTAATATTAGATATTTTATTTAGAACGAATAACTAATAAGCTCATAACACTAATATCTGATGCCGCCCAAAACTAGACTCCAAACAGAAGTATAATGTGGTTACTTACAAATATAATATCCCAACTAGGTTGGGGTCAATCCAACAGGGAAAACGTGAACATTTTCTCGACTTGATGTAATCCACATGCATTACAGGAGAGTAAATGGGGGAAATTTTGGTATCAATCGCAAGTAGTAACTAAATCTTGATTGCTTTTGAGTTATAGACAATATAAGATGAATACTAGGCTTATGTTCCCCCTGGCTTCTCAAATTCATAAATTTCTCATGTTCAATCCAATTGTCCTGTATTTCTATATGTAAAGTATGCAAGATAGGTTTTATCATTCATCTTTTGAGCGTGAAGATAAATTTCACCTTTTACCGGTTAAGTCTCAGGGCATTGCCTTTTTTCTCCTTGCTACGACCTCAGTTCACCACTCTTTTTGGGATCAAATGATTAGAATGAGACGCGGGGACTAAAAGGTGAAGGTAAAAAACTCAAATCATTGTCTTAACTTCTTTTCTCAATCGTAAACTCCCTTTTGGGGATGGGTGCGAATACAGGATATATCAATCTACTGCAGCTACTTGAGATTAATTATCGTAAAGAAGATTAAGATACATGCATAACCCAAGAGCAAATGAGTTTCACACTTCCTCTACGTAACTAATCCCCTAGGGTTCCCACAACCCTAGTCAAGGAGATTATCCAATCATGTTTGTGAAAGAAACCATGATTATCAAAGAACAACATATATAATTAATTGCACAATAAGAAGATGAATAAACTCCAAAGTCTTTAATTGAATAAAACCCAAAATCTCAAGAATAATTGTAACAGTATTGTAAAAGTATGTATCCTATTATAAGAATGCCTCACCTAATAAAAGACAAACCCTAGAGTATTTATAGTATCTCAAAATAATATAAAAATCCTAATAAAAATGGGAAAGGTAAAGTTAAATAGACAATTGGTACGACTCAGTCTTAACTCATACCAGCAACATACGAGTCATACCCTGCCTTCTCGTATCCATTCCAGTATCTGTTCTCCCAAGGCTTCATCTTTCTGTAATACAACTTCTGCTTACGAGTTATACCTGAGTGTACGACTCGGGTCCTTCACTCGTATCCACCTAGTACTTTGATCTTTCCAATCTCTTAACACTTACAACTTCCTTATACTAGTCGTACTTAAACTTTTGAATCGTATACTTCTGAGACTTCAAATCTTGAGTAGTAGTGTAGGTTATGTTATGCTTATAACTCAGATACTTGAGTCATATATTTCCCATACTTTGCTCTTCAGATTGGCTATTGGTTCTATTGTCCATATGATTCAGCAAATGGGTCGTATCAGATACTTACAACTTATGAGTTGGCTCGTATCCTGATCATACTTGGTCTTTTTAGGTATTTTACTCTCTTTTTATTCCAAAACTATTGTAGACCTATTTTACCTGCAATATACACCAAAGTGCATTATATCTAACAAAATATCTTAAGTTCACGCATAAATTCACGGGTTTAATCATCTAAAGTGTCGTGTTTTCACACCACATCAATATTCGAGACTAAGACTTTTGCATTTCCTCAAGCAAACAAAACCAAACACAATTTCCAGATATAGAGACAATGCTTAAATAGGAGGACCTTAAGCTACCAGTGGTGAACCCAATTTCAATCTTATTATTTCCCTCCTAATTCTAACTTTTGAAACTCAAATTGTGTACAACAATTTAGCACACGTAGAAACATGAGGGAATCTGATGATGGAATTACATTAGCAATAGACAACTGGGCATAGACATAAATTACATATATCAAATAATCTAGCAACCTAGCAGCATAACCCATGTACACTTACAGTAAAAGAAATCCCATTCACTCTTTGTATGGATAAACCAATATATTTAGGGATATAACAAATGTCTCTCACACTCACAAAGAAGTATCACTGGTGTACACAGAATACCATAGGCTTTTCCTTATGCTCTTTCCCTATGTTTTCAGACAGTCACGGTAAGATCACTATCGGACTTTATTCGGCTTGTAATGTAGACTTAGGGCTAGTATGATGTCTTTTGGGATTCATTTAGTGGCTAGCCTCCTGGACACTACGCATTCCTCAAGGTCCACTTATTTCTTTTATTTCCATCCTCATGTCTCCCTATTACTTTTAAGCACATTCTGATCAGGCCAAGTGTGGTTTTCTAACTTTTGTTTTTCCTTTCTTTTTTCTTTTGTTTTTCATTGTAACTTTTCTTACTTTTATTTTCCCCTCACTTGCTCAAATTTCACCTACTTTCCTTCTACATTCATTCTTTATACTTGTTTTCTCCTACGTACCCATTATAACAGCCACCCTCAACTTAAGCAATTTACCTGAGTTGAGGTACATAGTGTTCAAAAGAGGACTAGGTCCAAAACAGGTTCATTGTAAGGAAAATGGGAAGTTGATAGGTGTAACAAGAGAATTTGGTCTATCAAGGCTCAAATATTTAGATCAAAGGGATTCATTCATTTGGTTAGAGCATTTTAGGCTCAAGTGGACTCACACAAAAATGGCTTATGATCACTTCCTGCTTGACTATCTTAGACTTAGGTAACAGCAACCGGGCAAGTTCTAGATTTTGGCACACTGGGAGCTCAGTATACCTCACACGCACTTGCACATGGTTATACTACTAAGTACTAGTTATCCAACAATGCAACTTTTTGCTCTTAATTATTGTATCCCTAATCCTAATGCCATTTCCAGATTCACAACAGTCTCACATAAGTATACCTATCACACAGCAAAACAAAGATTTTTTGGATAGGTCAATTTTTCAACGCAATTTCATTAAATATAAATCTCAACATAATCATTTCAAATCAACAGTGTTTCACAAACCATAAATCAAATTTTAGCATCAAAAACCAAAAATATTTTTCATTACAAATGAAAATTTTCAAAATACTCAAAATCAAAATAAAAATAATCCGCTGCCATAGGACGCTAATTTTCTTCCAATATTAGCTGCCCGCATCAAACCTACAAGTCATAACAGATTTTCAGTTTTAGCTACTTATACTTTTTTGCTACTCCCAGATTTTTTGGGATAACCCCCACCCCCAACAAAAATAGATGCACTGCCTTCAGTGCTATAAAAATAAATCAAGTGAGGATGGAAAGTCATACCTAGATGCTCAAGGTACTAATGCATCTATATCATTACGTTGTCTCTCAAATTAGGTCCCACTCTCATCAGCTACCATCCCAACAACCAAGACTGAATCAATAATAATCAGGGGCATAACATCTACCCCCTCAGCATAAAAAACTGAGGCTCTCAATCCACCAACTCCTAAGGCCATCTCGTAGACCCGCTGCTCTCGATCCCGCTCATCCTAGATGCTCTCAGCTCTGGACCTCTTCCTGGCTACTTTGTCTTCTTTCTTCTTTCTTTTTTTCTCTCTTCTTTGCTCTTTGGTCTCCATAACTGGTGCATTTGTTGGGACTACCCAAATATTAGGCACATGGATCGTAGGGATCACTGTCTCGACTATAGGCTCAGCAACTATTGGTCTCTTATAAAGATCTACAACCATTTTCTTAATTTCAGCAACCTCGAATCTAAAATCAACAATATTATGAATTTTTCCACCACTCAACTATTGAGTGATCCTCCACTCATAAGAATCCAGGTGCTCTTGGGCCCATCTGTCTTGGATCTCAAACTGTGCATCAATCCAAGACTCCATACCTCCTTTCTTATGTCCTACCTTAGCCTCCAGTATGTCTAGTCTGGTCGTAACCTCAGTCAAAACGGCTTATAAGAAAAGCATAACACTAGAGGGCATACCTCAAGGTCTGAGTGGCATGGACTGGACTTATGGTGGGGAACTAGAAATACCCACTACATCTATATGTGATCCCTCCGTCTATGCACCTACCTCGGTATCCTCAGCTGTAGTAGTGGTATCAGCCTGACCATTCTAAGGGAACAAATCGTCCAACATATCTTTTGCCTGCCTGCCTTTTAGCCCAATGAAGTTGTCCACATCTTTAATCAAGCCTAAGTCTATAGTTCTCCGATCCTTGATCATCTCATCTATCCTAAGGAGTTCCAACACTCCCGCAGCCAGACATATCTGCATGATCTACAGGGGTAAGCCACCAATACCTTCTCACCCTTAACTGTCCGATCCCTCATCTCTCAGGATAGGAATTCTGCTACATCAAACTCATAGCTGGCCATGAAACTGACTATTATATCTGCCCGAACCGGGCTTAGAGCATCATCACCAGTGGTTGGACATAGCCTATGTCATACCAAAGTCCACCAAGCCTTTCCCACAAAGTTGAGGGTGCTCTTCTTTTTCATCTTTGAGACCACCCTGGGGCCTCCAACAATCCATATTGTATTTTGCTCATTTGAGGCTATACGCTCAGCTATCCATCTAAAATTACTATATTATCCTTAGAACCCAACGTCATGTTGGTTATCTTTTTTATCTCCTCTATTTGTAGTCCATCTCATCTATGTTGACGGAAGCCTAATACTCTACTCCATACAAGAATTGCCAATTATTTAAGGGGAAATATCAACCCGTACACCACGAATCATCAGGGAAGTAATAGGCTCACCACCCTACCACAGTTGATCCTATGGGTATTACATCTGAAGCTCACCCTTATATATTGTATAGAATATACAAATGAGGGCCTTAGTATATATTCTAGACTCTCTTGTCACCTACTGAAATCCATACTGCCAGAACCTCTCTTCAAAACTCGATAACTCAGACATCCCTGTGGCCTTAAACCTTCTCTCTAGATATAGTACCCTTCTAATATTTCCACTCAGAAATCAGAACAACCCACTGTTGAATGTATCCTGCATTCTGGGGTACCCTCATCATTCAATGATGGGCACCTATATAATTATAAGTGCAAGTAGGGATCATGTCAGTCTATCGGGGTAGCATCTACTTTTTCTGACTCCTGAGCTTTTTCAAAACTAGCCTCTACTGAACTGGATTCAGCATCATTATCATCATTAGCAGGTTGTGGTATGTAAGGAGGAGAAACAGTAGGGTTCTTTCTCCTCAGGCCTTTAGGGGGTGATTCTGACTCTTGGGGAACCACTTTCTCCCCTTTGCTTTCTCGGTTGCCTTTCCCTTTTGTGAAGCGTTCCCCTTTATGGTTTCCTCAAGTAATTCACTATTTCTATTTGTTGATATCTTGAATTCAGAATCATTGGGTTCACACTAGCAATCGGTGCTTTCTTAGTGTTCTTTTTAGCTTGTTTGGATGAAGAAGCATTATTAGAAGGCGTTCCTGCAAAAAGAGCATCAATAGTAAGTATGTAAAGAAAACAAAACAAAAATTTAAAGCTAAAGTTCAATGTGCTTGTTCTGGTCATGGTACGAGTGGTAGGTACTGGTCTACCTGATGGGTATGACTCATTGGATGAGTCATATCTTATAATATGCATGTCATTTATTCACTTGTTAGCTTACAAATCCTCCTAACCAGTTATATCAGTAGGGTATGACTCTTTACCAACAGGCGTAAGCAAATCAGAAACATTTATTATAAGTTAAATCCAACCAGATGGGTACGATTCAAAATGTACGAGTTGTATGGCCTAGGTACGACTCGTATAGTCGAGTTGTATCCATTCTAGAACCTTAAAATTATTTGTCATTTGAGCATCTCAAGACCAACTTGGATCGGAGATCGCCCCGTCAACCCAACCAAACCATCTATTCAATTCATAAGTGTCAGATGAACTCCGACCAAATATCAAAGTAACAGAAAATAGAGCTAATAGTCAATACTTAGATAGTATCCAACATTTCATTAATGACAACAATCTAGCCAATATACCCAAGTCCACAGTTATCCACAAAGCCTCTAACAAACCGATGTCAACAATATGTCAAGACATACCCCTGATAATAGCCAAATACCAAGTCCATACAAGTCTATGACTTGAAGTGAAAGACTATGAAATGCATGCCTTCCGGAGAATGGAAGCTCACAACTTCAATGTTAACACACGATCCGCCACATTGAGTGAAGAACTTTTAACTTTTCACCTTACCAATTTTAGAACCTTAAACTTCTTTGTTACATTAGTGATAGCATCCAAGCTAGCCCACTTATATTAAGATTGACGAGCTTCAATTGAATCAGGAAGATGCTTATAATGGAAGAAAAACCCAAGAACGAGCCCAAGAATTATGGAGAAGCATGGGCTAAGTGCTCTACATATCTCACGATACAAGTCCAAGTCCAATCGGAAGAAGATTGGGCCATATGAGTTTTGATTAAATTTGGGAACTTTTCCTTATTTAGTTAGGGATTTATTTTTTATTTTTTCTAGTTTAACAGTTTCCTAGTTTAAATTTTCCAAGTTTAAAGTTTCCTAGTTTTAAAGTTTCTTAGTTTAAAGTTTCCTAGATTTATTATTCCATAAAAGTAGGATTCAAATCCCATGCTATTTGGGATAGGTTTTTCCCTATATATAGGGATGAATTTTGTTATTTTCAAACAACATTATTATTAATTGAGAGTTTCTCTTATTTACACCTTTGTGTCTGTCTACTTGGGATTTATCTTGCAACCTTATAAGAACAATCCTTTAGGAGGTAAGATGAATTCTTAACTTGATATCTTTTGTTTCTATTAAAGTTAATTAAAGAAGGTGATTAGTCTTATACTAATTATTGTCTTTAATTTCTTCGAAATAGGGGTCTAGATCACCTTTGGATCTAAGTTCTTGAATTGACTCGATTAGTATCATAATTCATCTTAATCTACTAATTTTGAATACTAAGATCAATTAGGGTTCTTAGAACTTCATCTCGAAATTGGAGATTTATTCTCAAATTTCATCTATCTTTAATTTCTTGTCTTTAATCTATTGGTTTTTGCTTCTGCATTATTTTTCTTGTTTATCAATGTAACCTGATTCATATCAATTAGTCAAGGGGATCCAAACCTCAAACCAACTCAACCAGTTCAACCAAGGTGAGGGACTCCAACCACAAGATATTTTATTGGCTAGGGACTCAAACCACAAGACATTTCATTAGGCAAGGGACTCCAACCACAAGCTATTTCATTGGGCGAGGAACTCCAACCACAAGTTATTTCATTGGGCGAGGGACTCCAACTACAAGCTAATTCATTAGGCGAGTGACTCCAACCACAAGCCATTTCATTAGGTGAGGGACTCCAACCACAAGCCATTTTATTGGATAAGGGACTCCAACTACAAGCTATTTCATTGGGAGAGGGACTCCAATCATAAGCCATTTTATTAGGCGAGGGACTCCAACCACAAGTTATTTCATTAGGTGAGGGACTCCAATCACAATCCATTTCATTGCCATTATTAGAAGTTATTTGAACTCTTAACCCTTTTTAGTTCATGTATTAACATCCATTCAATCCATTTCATATTTAAAGGCTTAAACCATTTACCCACATTAACACCATATGTAACCATGAGGTATTCATGGGAGTACTAATCGATTAACCACTTAATTAGGCCAATGCCTTCATTCAAACCATCATTGAATTCAAATTATAATCATCAAGACCCTTACAAGCCATTCTAGCTTTAGTAGCCTTTCTATACCAAACTTTAGTTCCACACACAATTCAAGTTCATGTTTAGGGAAATGAACCCCTTTCTTAGCCATCAACCAACATGGTCATAATTTAACTAATTACATGGATAACAATACCATTAAAATACCATTTCTCAACTATTTAACTAATTACATGGCTAACAATACCATTACAATACCATTTCTCAACCATTCATACTTATTGGGACATCAGACCATCTAAAGTCATATATTAATTCATTACATGATTAACAAGGTTCTTACCAACTATTTACTAAGCATTCATATTCATTATAACAATATCATATCTCATTCATTCTCACTAGACCAATACTATAGTTTAATACACCATTAACATGCGACTAGACATTTCATTTAGACATTTTCACAAACACCTTGTGTGCATATCTTTATCAAGGCCAAGTTCATGGTAGAATTCATTCATATTAGGTTTAATCAAGTCACATTTGTTAAACCACATAAAACAAACATCCACACATAAAAACCACCACCAATATCATATATAATCACAAGTCTAACCAAAAGCAAACATTATTCATCATTTGACAACAAAAACCATTTTCATTTGATTTTAAAACCACCATATACATTTACTAATCCAAGTGAAAAATACATGGTTTTGATTTATTTAAAAAGGGAGAGAGATACATGACTTATACAACTTGATTCACCAAGAATCTTGACTTTACTTTGCCTCTAGAATATCACCCTTGAAACCCCTGCCTCCAATTCTTCACAAATGAGTTTGAGAAAGTATTTAGGGTGTTTGGTCCACCAAAATGGATATTTAGAAGGATAAAAACATTTATATAGTGAGGGGACTTAGGGTTTTAGGTGTATTAAATGACCACAAGGCCCTTAGTTAAAAGCTGGAAAATGAACTCGTCCTTGGGTATAACTCACTTAAGAAACCGTACCCTAGGGTACGAGTGGTACCCTAAATCATAACTGAGGGTTCTCCTAGGTCATCCACACTGGTTAAGGTATGACTACCCCTTAATGAGTCATATCCAAAGGGTACGACTTATGCCCTAATTCGTATCCATCAACCATACTAAAAATAGTCCACTCTAAGCTAAGACTTCACTTATATGATTGGTCTTGGTATGACTCGTACCTTAAGATACAATTGGTTTGAGGCTTAATCATACCTAGGATAGTGAGTGACCTTCACCACACTACCTAGGGTATGAGAAAAGAGAGAGAGAATGATATAACTCGTATCCAAGGGGTACGAATCATATCCCTAGTCGTACCTAGCTCAGAGACATCAAATAAGGGAATTTTTCAATAGTTCAATGTCAAGGTGTTTCAGAATAAGTCTTGTTATAACTCATGTACCGGTGGGAACGAGTTGTAAAAGGTCACATATCCACTGCAACATAGAAGTCCAACTTTAAATTTTGACTCCAAAGCAATTTCCCAAAATATCCATTATAATTTTAAGTAATATCAATCATTTTAGGTTACCCAACACATAAAATCCATTTCACAAAGCCTAGTTCTACCCCCAATTCCAATTTTTCAACAATAACACCTAAATTAGGGTGAAAACAATTCAAAACTTGTGTAGATCCTACTCAAACCAAGTTCATAGTATCAAACATGACTCATTTCAACTTGAAAAGTAAAGAGATGAGGTTAATAACTTACTTGGTGTTTGACGATATCAAATTCTTGCTTTCAAGTTCTATTTGCTCCCAAATTTGAATTCAACTCAAGGAAAATGAAAATTTTGAAGCTGATGTTAATTTAATCAAGTTGATTACAAGTGTTTTTGTGGACTAAATCTTGAATTTTAGACAAATTTTGAAATGGGTATGAGTTTGGCCTATCGGGTTCCTGTTGGGTGCCTCTTTTCTTTTTAATTTAAGATCTGGGTCGGGTTAACTCATGATCTAAACTGGTAAGCATGGGTACGAGTTGTGTATATGACTTATACCCAGGCTTACGGTTCATTTGTTTGACTCGTATAGACCTGTAACCTTACTTGGGTTATGAAGTGGGTATGACTCAAGGTTACGAGTCGTACCTTGAGAGTATGACTCGTTCTGAGAATTGTATCCATTCCAAAACCTTTTACCTAATTCTGATTTTTCTCCCAGGTCAATAAGACTCCTACTCACGAGTCGTGTTGTCTATATACAACTCGTAAAGAGTCCATATGACCAAAAACTCTTTGACTTCTCTGGATATTTTCTGCATTTATTATTCCTGCACACTGAACACCCTATAAATGAATATGTACAAAAACATGGGTTGCCTTCCACTCAGCGCTTGATTTAACATCGTGGCATAACGAGGCTAAGTTAGATACTCAGATTTCACCAACTCGCCTCATGGATTGCCTCTCATGCAGCACTTGATTTAACATCACAGCCTGATACAATATCCTTGTCTCCTCAGTCTTCACCAAGGGCAATTTAAACAACCTCATTCACGTCTTCATATTTTCCCATGTAGTGCTTCACTCTTTGCCCATTTACCTTGAATGAGGGCTCACCATCTCTTTTTAATTCTAAAGCACCATAGGGGTAAACTTTTGTAACTGTGAATGGACCGTACGACTTTGACCTTAGTTTACCTAAAAACAAATAAAGCTTAGACTTATCGAGCAGCACCTGGTCAACCTTTCCTAATACTCTCTTCTTAATCTTTCGGTCGTGATACAGCTTTATCTTTACTTTACATATCTTCTTAATCTTGTGGCTGTGATGTAGCTTTATTTTTTCTTTGTCAAGTGTTGAACTTTCATATGCCTAGAGCTGGAATTCATCCAACTCATTAATCTTATTCAACCTTGACTTGGCTGCATCTTGCCATTCTAGATTCAGCTTTTTTAATGCCCATAGTGCCTTATGTTCAAGCTCAATTGGAAGGCCCCAAGCCTTGTTGTATACTAGCTGATAAGGTGAAGCACCAATGGGGGTTTTGTAAGCTATGTGGTAGGCCCATAATGCATCATCTGATTTTCTTGCCAATTCAGTCCTATTTGCATTCATAGTCTTTTCCAATATGGACTTAATTTCTCTATTGGACACCTCAACTTGTCTGCTAGTCTGCGAATAATAGGGTGTTGCCACCCGGTGTTTCACTCCGTATTATTCAAGCAGACTTTTGAATAGATAATTGCAAAAATATGACCCTCCATCATGAATAATAGCCTATGGCATACCAAATCGAGAAAAGATATTCTTTCTCAAAAATCCAGTGACACTAAGTGCTTCATTATTAGGAAGCACAATTGCTTCCACCCACTTCAAAACTTAGTCTACAACCACAAGTATATATTTCATGCCAAACAAACTCATGAAAGGTCCCATGAAATCGATGCCCCGTACATCAAATAATTCTAATTATAAAATATGAGTTATAGGTAGTTCATGTCTTCTAGAAATAGTACCTTGTCATTGACATTGGTGACAAGAAGAAGCGTAATCATGAGCATCTTTATAGATTATTGGCCAATAATAGCCACACTAAAAAATTTTATGAGTGGTGCGGGCCCCTCCATGATGACCCCCAATTGGCAATAAATGGCAAGCTTCAAGTATGCTCATCATCTCCACCTCAAGTATACACCTACGAATGATTCCATCTATACAAATTCTGAATAAATAAAGTTTATACCAAAAAAATTTCCATACCTCATGCATGAACTTCTTTCTTTGTTGATATAAAAGATCTTCTGGGACTAGATTACTAGCTAAGTAATTTGCATAATCTGCAAACTATGAAATAGATCCTGGGAAGCTGCCACTATCTGTTCATCTAGAAAACTATCATCAATCTCCAACCCATTAGCAATCTTCTGCATAACCTCCTCCTTCAGTCTAGACAAATGATCTACAACTTGATTTTTTGTACCTTTTCTGTCCTTCACCTCAAAGTCAGATTCTTGCAACGACAGAACCCATTGAATAAGCCTAGGCTTTGCAACTTTTTTAGCCATCAATTACCTCAATGTTGCATGATCAGTATGCACACTCACCTTTGTCCCAATCAAGTATGATCTAAACTTTTTAAAGGAAAAAAACCACTGTCAATAAACTCTTTCTCCATCACAGTATAGTTCTTTTGAGCAGGATTTAGTGCCTTACTAGCATAGTAGATGAGATGAAGGATCTTTTCTTTTCATTGACCTAGTATAGCCCTGTAACACCCTGTATTCAAGTACATGTATTGGCGTATTAAAGTACGTGTATTGGTCTTATTTATATGGAATTAATTTTTATTTTATTTATACCGGAATTTTCCCGTCTATGGTTCCATACGAAGGTTATTGAATAAACTTTCCAATGATATAAAGATTTCCAAAAACGAATAGGTTTCGGATATAATCGAGCACATTCGAAACTATAAAACGGTGACCGGGATATTTAGGAATAGTAAATGTGCAGGAAAATTTCCTGCACACAAACTACTAAGGCCAGCCGAATTTTTGGGTCAACTTCGAATAATCATAACTCCATTAATTGAACTAAGTGATGGAAGTTCTCTCTTATCGGGTGGTATCCCAGGGGCATAAGCCTATCATGGGTCGATCCCTATTTCTGTGTTTATGGGTGGTATCCCAAGGGCATAAGCCTATCATGGGTCAATCCCAGTTGATATGTACTGGAGGTAGCCTAATGGTCACAGTACAGTACAGTAATGATTACAAAGATGATAAGAACAAAGGTAAAGTGACTGAATAAATACAATGTACAGATTGTCACAAGTTGTAATAAGTGTGGTCCACTCCTATTACGATTTATTCACTTGTTTCTGATTTCTATTGAGCTCCTATATCATATGTGATTATCTACAGCTTTACATACTTAGTACATATTTCATACTGACGTCCCCCATGTGGGACCTGCATTTCATGCTGCAGGCACAGGTACCTCAGCTCATACACCGCACAAGTAGGAGCTAGGATATCCAGCTTCTTTTAGTGAGCTCCAGTTTTCTTCGGGGCTTTCCGTGTCATATCCATTCACTTTTGGTATTGTATAGAAGTTACTTATATGGCGGGGTGTGTCTCAACCTTAGTTAAACTCTGTGTATTATCTAGAGGCTTTGTAGACCTAATGTACAGTCAAGGTGGTGTTTTGTTAATAGACGTAATGGCTCCAATGGCCAAGTATTATATATATATATATATATGTGCTCGAGCTTATACAGGTGATTATTTCCTTTTATATGCGACATGATATTGTTCAAATTTTGGGTTGTCATAGAGGTATGCATGGGAAGTATAAGGTTATGATCTGGTTCTCCTGGGCCTCCTCGGTTATGGGTGCCAGTCCACCCCAATAGGATTTGAGGCGTGACAAAAGTGGTATCAGAGAAGTTTGTCCTAGTGAGTCTACAAAGTCGTGTCTACGTAGAGTCTTGTTTATCGGTGTGTCGTGCACCGCATCTATAAAAAGGAGGCTATGGACATTTAGGAATTGTTTCTTTTCTTCATATCTTAGATCGTGCGATAGAGCCTATATTGTATATGAAGTCATAGTTGACCACTGAATCCATTTATTTCTCTTATTATAGTAATGATGCTGGTTACCAGAAGCAAGAATACTGGTAAACAAGTAGATGTGGCTTCCGAAGAGGGAACTAGTAAGTCACCCACTATACCAGCTAATCAAAGTGAGGCTCGAGCTGAGCATGCATCAAAAACTTCTTCCACTCTGGAAGAAATAAGGGGGAGGAGAACTATATCCCCAAAGCCACCTATTAATGTTGCTGATCAAGATCTTAGAAATACATTGCAACTTTTAACTCGTATAGTTGCTGGGAAAGCTCAAGGGTAAGCCATTCCTACCACAGGTCCTAGTGGTACATATAGGGTGGCTAGCCTTCGAACATAGGATTTTCTTAAGATGGATCCTCCCACTTTTACTGGATCAGATCTTAATGAGGATCCAGAAGACTTTATTGATCAAATTCAAAGGGCCTTAGATGTTATACATGTAATGGGTAGAGAGACAGTGGAGTTAGCGGCGTATAGATTTAAAGGGGAGGCTATATATTGGTACAAGGACTGGAAACGATCTAGGGGTATTGATGCACCCCCAGCTACTTGGAAAGAGTTCAAAGAGGCATTTCTTGATCATTATCTTCCATTCAAGATTCGTTAGGCCCGTGCAGATCAGTTTTTAAATCGCTGTCAGGGGAATATGAGCATGGGGGAGTACAATCTCCGATTTAATTCCTTGTTGAGATATGCTCCTAATGTTGTAGCTACTATGGATGATAGAGTTCATCAATATGTGGATAGGCTGCATCCATATCTAATTACAGATTGTACTATTATCGCTTTGAACAAAGATATAGACATAGCGAGGATCCAAGCTTTTACACAGAAAATGGAAGATCAAAGGCAGAGGAGAAGAACACAGGAATTAGAAAGAGGAAATTCCAAGAGGGCCATATCTACAGGGCAGTTCATGGCATCCCAAGGAGGGTTCAGACCACAGTTTTTTCCTAGACCACCTAGGCCATTACCTTCTTATTCTGCAGCTAGTGCCCCACCACAGTTCCAAGGGTCCAGAGAAAATCAATTTAGGCACAGAAGTGAGAGTTAGAGTTCGCAGACAGTGGGGTAACAAGCGCAAGGGAATATGAGAAAATCGAGACCTCTTCAAGAGCCATGCAATAAATGTGGAAGGTATTATTTGGGCGCATGTCGGCTGGGGACCAATGTTTGCTTTTGGTGCGGTATGTCGGGGCATATGATGAGAGAATGCCCACGAAGGGGCATAGGGGGTATGGCATAACCTACGCAGTCATTTGTTGCATCATCATCATCGATGCCTTATTTAGGAAGGGGTGCACAATAAATGGGTCATGTTAGAGGTGATAGAGGAGCCACGAGTTCTAGTGGGGCTCAAAATTGTACTTATGCTCTATCGGATTGATAAAATTTATAGGCTTCCCAAGATGTGGTTACGGGTATGTTGTCTATATTTTCATTTGATGTATATGACTTAATTGATCTCGGTTCTACATTATCTTATGTTAATCCATTGGTTGCTGGAAAGTTCAAAAGAATACCTGAACTGTTAGTTAAGCCATTTAAAGTTTCCACACCAGTTAGGGAATCTATTATAGCTAGAAGGGTTTACCAAAACTGTATAGTAACTGTTTGTAGTCGTGATACGATGGCTAATCTTGTGGAGTTAGAAATGGTAGATTTTGATGTTATAATGGGTATGGACTAGTTGGCGTCTTGTTATGCCACAATTGATTGCTGCACGAAAAAGGTATATTTCCATTTTCTAAATGAATCGGTCCTTGAATGGAAAGGTGAAATTGGCGTGCCAAGAAGTAGATTGTTTTATTATTTTAAGGCAAGAAGAATGATTTCCAAGGGATACATATATCATTTAGTTAGAGTAAGGGATACAGAAGCGGAGCCACCAACTCTTTACGCTGTTTCGGTGGTAAATGAATTTTCTAATGTATTTCCTGAAGATCTTCCAGGTTTGCCTCCTGAATGAGAAGTAGAGTTTGGTATTGATGTAATACCAAGCACCCAACCAATCTCCATTCCTCCAAATAGAATGGCCCCAACAGAATTACGAGAATTGAAAGATTAATTGAAATATTTTCAAGAGAAGGGATTCATAAGGCCTAGTATGTCCCCCTGGGGAGCACCAGTATTATTTATGTGCAAAAAGGATGGCTCGCTGAGGATATTTATTAATTATCGGCAATTGAATAAGGTGACTATTAAGAATAAATATCCTCTCCCAAGAATTGATGATTTATTTAATCAGTTACAGGGCGCCAAGTGCTTTTCTAAGATTGATTTGAGGTCAGGTTACCACCAAGTGAAGGTCAAAGAGAAGAATATACCCAAGACAGTTTTCCGAACATGACATGGTCATTATGAGTTTCTAGTTATGTCATTTGGGCTAACAAATGCACCCGCAGCTTTTATGGATTTGATGAATAGGGTGTTTAAGCCATTCCTGGATATATTTGTGATAGATTTTATAGATGATATTCTAGTTTATTCTAGATCAGAAGAGGACCATGTCAATCACTTACGACAGGCATTGCAGACTCTTTATTATTTTAAGCTTTATGCAATGTTCTCTAAATATGAGTTTTGGTTAAAGTCGGTGGCATTTTTGGGTCATATTGTATCTAGTGAAGCAATAAAGGTTGATGATCAAAAGATAGAAGCTGTGAAGAACTGGCCAAGGCCCACAACGCCTATGGAGATTCGTAGTTTTCTCGGGTTGGTTGGTTATTATAGAAGGTTTGTTGAAGGATTTTCTTCCATTTCAGTACCCTTAACCAAGCTAACCCATAAAGCATCTAAATTCCAATGGAATGATTCCTGTGAGAAGAGTTTTCAAGATTTAAAGAACAAGTTGATTTCTACACCTATGTTGGTACTTCCAGAAGGCACCGAAGGGTATACAATGTATTGTGATGCTTCCAAAATTGGTTCAGGATTTGTATTGATGCAGCATGGTAAGGTAATAGCATATGCTTCTAGACAATTGCGGCCACATGAGAAAAATTATCCTACACACGATATTGAGATGGCAGCAGTTATTTTTTCTTTAAAGATATGGCACCACTACTTATATAGGGTTCATGTTGATATATATACTGACCATAAGAGATTGCAATATATTGTTAACCAGAAGGATCTAAATTTAAGGCAGCGGAGATGGTTTGAACTATTAAAGGACTACGATATTGATATCTTGTACCATCCAGGAAAGCAAATGTGGTAGCTGATGCGTTAAGTCGTAAGGCTATGATGGTGCCTATAGAAAGGTAAGGCATAATTAAAGATCTTCACCAGTTATCTAGTTTGGGAGTTCGCCTTCTTGAAACTCCGGATAAAGAGCTTATCGTACATAATGCTGCGGAATCTTCATTAGTAGCTAAAGTGAAAGAGAAGCAATATGCAGATCCTATTTTATTACAGCTTAAGGAGAATGTTCAGAGTAGTGCGACCAAGGCATTTGAGCTTATTCAAGAAGGAGTACTTCAGTGCCAAAACCGATTGTGTGTACCGGATGTAGACGGGCTAAGAAAGACGATTATGATAGAGGCACATTGTTCAAGGTATTTTATTCATCCAGGATCAACCAAAATGTATCAAGATTTGAAAGATATGTATTGGTGGAATGACATGAAGAAGAGCATTGCAGAATTTATAGTGAATGTCTAAATTATCAAAGAGTTAAAGTTGAGCACCAAAAACCCGGAGGTTATATGCAATGCATTGATCTTCCAAGCTGGAAGTGGGACATGATCAACATGGATTTCGTTATTGGTTTGCCTCGTACATCCTGGAAGTTCGATTCTATATGGGTGATTATTGATAGGCTTACCAAATCCGCACATTTCCTACCAGTTAGGACCACTTACACAGTTGAAGAGTATGCGAAGCTGTACATTAAAGAGATAGTCCGATTACATGGAGTGCTAATTTCTATTATATCATATCGGGGAACCCAATTTACTGCAAACTTTTGGAAGTCTTTTCAGAGATGTTTGGGAACACAAGTGAAGTTGAGTACAGCTTTTCACCTTCAAATAGATGGACAAGCAGAACGTACCATCCAAACACTTGAAGATATGCTACAAGCTTGTGTAATAGATTTTAAGGGCAACTGGGATGATCATTTACCTCTTATTGAGTTTGCCTACAATAATAGCTATCATTCAAGTATCAAAATGGCACCATAAAAAGCTTTATATGGAAGTAAGTGTAGATCACCAATAGGATGGTTCGAAGTGGGTGAAACTCTTTTGTTCATACTGGATCTTGTTTATCAAGCCATAGAGAAGGTTAAAGTAATTCAACAACGACTGAAAACAGCCCAAAGTCGACACAATTCATATGCGGATAGTAGAAGAAGAGGGCTAGAGTTTTCTATAGGTGATTGGGTATTTTTGAGGGTATCACCAATGAAATGGGTAATAAGATTTAGGAATAAAGGGAAGTTGAGTCCACGTTATATAGGCCCTTGTAAGATCACTCAAAGGTTTGGACAAGTTGCATATGAATTAGAGCTACCCCAAGAGCTCTCATCAGTACATCCGGTATTTCATGTGTCAATGCTTCGAAAGTGCATCAGAGATCCATCACATATCACTTCTACTGAGGATGTGCAAGTTGCGGAAGATCTTACCTATGAGGAAGTGCCTATTGTTATTCTAGATCGCCAAGTTAAGAAGATGAGAAATAAAGAGATAGCATCTGTGAAAGTACGTTGGAGAAATCATCAAAGGGAAGAGATT